>NW_026782836.1:432500-539072 GCF_031769215.1 Ylistrum balloti
TTGATCATTATGATGACCAGTGCTAGATTAAAACACGTTGTAAGCATTCCTCTGACAAGCCTAGAAACGTGACTGATCGCCTCACATGTAAAGGTCTTTGCTATCGTATAATCTTTTCTTTTTTTTAATTTCAAACTAGTCTGATTGATATTGATTTCGAAAAAGATTTGAAAATTTTGCTTCACTTGTAGGCCATCAATTTCTTGAAGTCTTAATTACTGAAATTCCTGTGAACTCGCGACAATTCTTATTCCAGTATAAAATATTAGATATACGTTTGTGGCCGATACTGGTATGTTGTCAGCCAGATACAGTAAAGTCGTAATGATACGTGCATCATTTTTAAGGAAATAACATATCTCGGCAATCCTCGCGTTATCTCGATTCGAAGACCCGGACACCTGCTTTCCTACCCCGGTGATGAAATTTACCTGGTCCACACTTTGAAGTGCTAGATTGAATAATGGTATCCAGTTTACGGTAGATTTATACCGGTTTGGGATGGCGATATCTGACATCTTCTGTACATAATATATCTTTTCCATTGCTTATACAGCTCACCAATGGCGGTTTCCTTGATCCACCAGACCTATTAAAGGCATCCGAGAAGTCCAACCGATCTCTCATCAGTCTCCACGAGTGGACAGAGTTTTCTGAAATTGCACGATACAAGGTAATACCGTAAACTGAACGTCCTGCTAATTTACTTTTCTGAAATTTCTGTAGGTGTATCTTAATATAGTTTTAATAGGTGGTTATGTCACAATATCACTCCTAAGTATGTGTTTGTTGTAGGAGTTTGTGAATCGATAATGGAACTTTTCATTACGTTAAATCTTCTAAACTTTGCTGGTGGATTCACCTTAATCAGTATAAATAAGTGGTTAAGAGCCAGTCCGGAACCTACAGAGGAATACGTTTCAAGTCTTACTCAATATAGTGCCAAGGCGTTGCACAAATTAAATTAACATTTTCTTCAATGTTGCTAAGATTATACTACGCGAACTTAGCTACAAGTAATGAAAAACAAACATGCAAAATTAGATATCACAGTATAGTTGTTAAATGTTTCAAGTAGGACAGGAGACACTATTATTTGCTTCTTGAACCTCAGTAGACATGATTATGTATTGTGGTTCAAAAGTCTTAAGTGCTGTATAAGAAGCGACAGGTATCGGAACTTTATATCCTCCTGTACCAATACAACAACACCAAGCTTTCGTTCCGCTACAACTCAAGACCGTTTTACCCTTCAATAAAAGATTAAATAGGTAATTAATTATCAAGCTCTTTGAGAAGCATGGAATCGTCAACGACATGCAGACAACAGATGATGGTGTAACCGACCAGTGCCCTTACATCATTACCTTCTGCCAAACAAGGAACAAAATAGACCCAATAAATGTTTTTGAATTCAATTACAGGTTCATGCAACTTTAATGACACTGTAAAAAGTATTCTATGACTTTCTCTATCCTACAGGAGAATTGTAAAATTTGTGTGCGTGCCATTTTCCGAGACTAATCAACCGCGTTGTTGACTTGGCTAATATTAATATCAACAAATATCAAGATGGATTATTATTAAATTTAGAAAATCTCATGCAAATTAGTCAATTACGTTAACGTTAGGTTTTGTAGCAGATAATTATGCGGCCTTATATAGGAAGTTTATTTTACGATGTCGATCGGTGGAAAGCCGCACGTGATTTACGGTGCTAATATCGGGATAGTTGGTCATCGTGAAATGAAGCAAACAACACGCCTATCGAAAGACATATCTGTCGATATAACGATTCGTTCATGACAGTTTCAGATTACATTACGTTATGGTTCTAAGCACATTATCAACCCTCGTAAATCAGGAGAAGTTATATATTTGAAATCAGAAAATGGACGATAACAAGGTCAAAGGTCACTGTTTTGAAAGCGTTCCAGACTTTGACAATTTTTCATTTCAAGTAAATGGTTTTACCAAATAACCTGGACCTATAATTATATTTATCAGACTGCAACAGAAAGTAATCTTCGTCAATATGTCTACTGTAAAACATATACACGATAAAAAATTGGAACAAAATATCACTTTCACTTTTCAAATGGGTTCCATTAAAAGGAAAAGAGAAAAGAGACAGTAAAACATTTAAATGTTAACTACAGACTACATTTACACTGTGACTGCAAATCAAACTTCTTTTAATGTATTTTTAAAAAAGTAAATAGGGAAAAATAATTGCATCACAATAAAGCTATCTATATGAATAAAAGCTATTAAGACATAGGAGTACGTAAGGAGTAAAGCAACACCAGAGGGAATACAGAACTCTGAAATATACTTATCCTGCCAGAACACTGTATTCTATTGTCGAAACGGGTTTTTTTTTTTTTGCAATTTAGACATAGCGGGTTTTTTATGTTCTGTGTCGGATGCATTCCGATATGTTTTCAAATGAAGTATTTCTATATTTTTAACTTCTTGATTTACTCCGTAATGTGGTTATTGAAGTGTTATCCAATGTATAAATTCTGATAACCATCTACCAACCATCATTTATACTGCAATTGTGAAACTAAAAGATTGTAATCAACTTCGTAACCTTGGCTAGCACAAGGGATCCTACTATAACAGGCAACATGTGTACCTGGTATAAATCAACTGGGTCGGGCAGATAACCCGAAAATATTTTACATCTGATCAGAGATTTTCTGTTACCGAGATGGAAGGGAAATGCATATTTTTACAGTTCCGTTTAAGTAACATTTGCTTAGATATAGAGAGACGTTGTCCTTGCATACATGATATAGCGATAATATATTGTTCTGTCGTCGGCTTTGACTATATTCACTAAAACCAATTTAATTTGGAATTACATGTTTGTTCAAGATAAACCAATTGAATTGAAATTGCTCTTGTTTGCAATTTAAGACACAATATTCCTTATATCATGTTTCATATAACGCAGGCATGTTTGTCCGATATTCAGCGAATGAAATATTTATGAAGTCCTTGAAACAGTTTCCAGTTTTGCTAGATCATCTTAAAATGAATTCCTTTTCCACTTCCTAATGTAGTTTGTGCTGTTGCCTGTTCTTACAGCAACATGCTGTTCTATAAAAACATTTCAGCCAGTTAGATATGTTCAGAGGTGCAGTGAGACCTACATTGTGACAGTGTACAATAGAGGTTTAACTGGGACTAATTTAGTCGCGGCAATGAGATTGAAGGACGAGCTAATACTGACATTGACACTATCATTACATGGGTGTTTTAGGGCCGAGTACTTACAAATTTATCGGAGAAAGAAAAAGTATAAAAAACCGAAACAAATAACGAATTTCATTGTAATAGACTTTTATATCCTAACGATAACGATAAAATCAATCTATGTAACTGTTTTAATGAAATGGGGCGATGTTCGTCGATCGTTAATGTTGAAATAGAAAATTCAGCTTATTAATTTTTTTTTGTTGTTGCAAGTTAATACATGATTGGAATATAAGTATTTAATGAAATGGGGCGATGTTCGTCGATCGTTAATGTTGAAATAGAAAATTCAATTTATTGACTTTGAAAGAATTTTTTTTTATGCAAGTTAATATATGATAGGCATTTAAGTATAGTGATTTAAATCTGTAATACAAGGTACATACAAATCAAAAGTAATAATAAAGTCATTTTGTAGGAGAAGCAAACATACCAGGCGATATAAAAACGTTCCGAGTCTCTGACAACAAGAAGAAAATATTTGAATTTACACTGCTTTCTGTTTCAACAAAGTCGCATGCAAACTGCACACATTTGTTTCTCAAAGTGTGTCAATCATTGATACACCATTAGTAGATCACAACATCTTGGTCTAAAGATGTTTTTAATCTAGGAAGGAGATGGAAGGGCTGCATCTGTTGAATAGGGTGGTTGGGAAAGGTGTTCCATCGCAGCTCAGCTGGTGTACACTGTCGCGTTGTCTTGGTTAGGCAGAATCTCTTCTTGATTAATTGGCGTACCTGCTTCAGTAAATCAGCGTAATACTCCTATAAATTGTTGCTCCATGGGACAGGAAGTCGATGTGAATCACTCCCAGAAATGGTCGCTACTAACTGTTTTGTGGATCTTGTGGCTGTGAGCTTGTTTGGCGTTAGGAATGTGACGTGTTTCAATAACATTTCATTGAGTCCCGTTAACTAGAAAGAAAATGATATGGTTTTACCTTATACCGAGTTAGCAAGGCTCCACTTATGGTGGGTGATGATATTTAATGTCATCTGAAGTTATCTTTAGGGATTGCTTTTGCATATACCTTTGTAGTTTGTCATGAAATATGTGCCATAAGGACTTTTCTGAAAGGTTTGCTGATTGTACGAAGTTAAAGAGTAATATGGAAACTTTTCTACAGTAGTTTGTGCAGATTGCCAACGTTTTCCTTGCTAACATTGGTTGATATCAGGCCAGACCTGGGATCATCTTCTAAACTCTCTCTGCCATGCTTGAATTCCTACAACAAGTGTTTGATAATTGCAGAAGAAAGGCAAGTCTCCTAATAAACAGCGGTCGCGCAGATTGCTTCTCCAGGAGGAGAAACTTTACGGCAACCCTATACTCAATTTTGTTCAATGCTACAACTCAAATAGGAAACGTCTCTCCACCAAAGCAACCAATTGAAGATAACAATATGATCCTACATTTAATCAATAGATCCAAGGATATATTAGGTGCCATGCATTTAAATCCTACAGGGGAAATGATTCTCAAGGTGTTTCGGTAATCCCACGTAAAGAGAGGACATTATATTTTTCAGGAGAACTTAAAGATTGTACCCAAGACACACAACGGAATAGCTCCTTTTAATAATTCAGAGCTAATCTATATATTATCGATAGTAAATGATTGATTAAGGTACAATAATTTTAAACATCCATGTTATATTGAGAGAAGAAAAGAAGCGAGTCGCGTATTCATTTAACAGCAGATATGAAAAGTCGAAAGCGATCTTGTTTATGCATTGTTTTTTTAAATGGTTAAGAAATAACCATTTTTCACTGCAACAGTGCTCGAACAAATCACAGTAAAATAAAGAGACACCTAACCGTACTCAGGCACTGACAGCGTTTAGACAAGTTTCAATGATTTCCTTACATGAGAAGCCACATGATTACATTTTGTGCGCACACGAAATGGTAGATTATGTAATACCCAGTCGATATGTAACATTTATTCTGCGGGTTTTAACGTCCAGCAATAGCCGCGGTCAGGTGAGTACGCATGTCAAAAGAAGATACCCGCCAAGACTGGGGAGGGGGAGGGGGGACAAGAAAACTCGAAACAGAGGTTTTCTAAGCATCTATGATTCTTCTTAAATGTTACCGTTAAAATATTTTTAAGGCGGAGTTTGGGTAGATAGTAAACTCTACATGTAAACTTATTTAAGCCTCTACGATTTCCTGTGAAACAATGCCATTTCTGGATAAGAATTTATCAGTGTGCTTTATGTTCCTCTAAAATAATCCACAATCAATTTACATTTACCGAATTGGTTGAATAACAGGGTTACTAATCGTGCTATTGTATCTTAATCATTTAGTTTGCTGACGATGATTTCTTTAACTTTTCATGTCGGTTTTCACTGTTTTGGCCACTGACATCACTGAATAAGACTGTGACTTCAATATATATACATATAATTTTATTTACTATTGGTAGCAAACTCTATTTATTAATTTGTAGGGAAAGAACGTATGCTCTAAAAAGGATGGTGTAATCTTATCATTACTCAACGTGAATAACTTAAAAGATTATGTCCAGCTGATTTGATACTTTCTTTGTTTCATCAACTTTTAGTCTTAGAACATACACAGGAAAATAGTTCAGAACAGAAATATAGATTTTCCACCAGAAAATATATCTATAGCTCATATTTCTTCTTTGCATAACTTATTTTGGGACATCAACTTGTTCCAGCGACTAGATGTATGTGACCTATATTCCAAACATTTATGTTATAATTATATAAATTATGTTGCTTACGGTCGTCATAGTGATATTATGGAGACGAATTCTGTATCATGCTGAAATATTGGTAAAATGTTGTTGTTTTTGTATAATACAAACGTGTTCTTTTGTTACAGGGAGACATAGTGTATATAAAAGAATTGAAGTATAAAGGATTGGAAATGAAGGGGAAAATTCTTGCGTACACAAGAACAGTAAGTGACCTTTTTCATTTTAGAATACTGTGAATAAATAAGTACCAAATCATTCGACTATGAAAAAGAAAAAGTAGGGAGGTATCATCTTGATGTTTTATCTCAAATAAAGCATCTTGAATTGGATTTGAAGGTTTTCCATCAATCAATGAAAAGAATTTGTTTAAATCGCTAAAAAACATGAATATATATGTTTGGTATTTGTATCTTCACCTAAAAGTCTTTATCAATTCGAGAAAAAACGTGATCTCGAGAAAGAGGACGATAACAACGTTTACTATCTAGATAACGCTATGTCGTCCAATTTAAATAGGTCTTATTGATAACAATGACGTCACTGAACGGTACATCATGATGATAAAGACATTTTGGTGACATAGACAATGCAATGAATATATAACGAAGTCTTAGAATGAAGCAAACGTGTTAACGTTGGAAGGACAACACATCTGTATAATGCAGTAAAATTTCTGATAAGCTATGTTGTAACTAACTCTAAATTATTAAAATTGTGCTATTCATTTGTGTATCATTAATATCACAGGTGGTAGACACGTCTGGTGGACTTTAAGTCCCCGCGATTTGCTGTATCCTGCACGTCACGTTTTCATTCATTTGAATAGAAGCATGGTTTAGAATATACATATGTACTTAACGCTGTTATAAAATTGTCTGACATATGAAGATTACAAAATATATCTAATTATAAGGCTGCTGTACGTCCCGGTCTAGAATGTTTTACTTTCGATTTCTTGGTAGGTTTCAAAATTGAGTCTCTTAGCATCAATGACGAGTCCTAGAAAGGCAACCCAACTTTATCATAAATCTTGATTTATTATTTGGCCCTACTGTATCTAACTCTAAATTATTAAAAGGTGTTATTTACTTTTGCGTCTTTCGTACAATCTTTGTCATCTTGAAATATCTTTGTTTAATCGGTGTGATAGCATGAGATCTTTCATTTAGAAAAAATATCATAATGCATTTATATTTTGCATTCACACTGTCCCTTATTCGTCATACAAATATTTTCCCCAAATAACTCTTTTAAAAACTTAACAAGATATTTCCTCTTTGTTCGTGATCACTAGTGTCGGAAGAGAATACTATAAAATTTATATCAGAGATCTAAATATTCCCCGTCATGTCATTATGGCATTCTGCTTTAAAAAACATTAAGGGGTAGAATTGTTAACCTGTAAACTATCATAGAGAACTGAAATATAGTTTAATATCAAGCAATGCCCTGGAGGTTCTATAGTTAAGATCCATGTATTAGATATCAGATGCAAAAAGTATACGTATACACAAATCTCGTCGCGGAACCGATCGCTATCGCGGGTTACTGTACCATCATCACACAGATAATCAATACTTAAGTAAATGCAGTTCAGAAATAATAAAAAGGGATAGAAATATTGGTGTCATATCTTGTTGATGCAGCTATATTGTGAAACCCGCAGGGATGTAATGTGATTGCAGAGAGTTTTTTAAAACGGCCAAGATCACAGGAAAGCCTGTTTAGCTGGAATCCTACTAGTTAATAGTTATTTTGAACGGTATAATTTATTTTATTTTCTGTATACATTGTAAGTAGACAGAATCCTTAGTATAGCATGACCAGTAATACTTTCGCTCACTCTCACACTTTTGCAGGATATGTCTCTTCACTCAAAACATTTGTCTGTAAACATCATGAAAACACCAACATATGAACATAATGATCAAAACTTTCAATAAACCCAGGGCAAAAATCGAAAGAATTAGACGGAGATTCCTGAAAAGGTACCTTATTCGAATAACCACAAAAATTTATATGAAATACGTGGGTTGTATATAACTAAATATAAGTGATATCCTCGATTCCTTACCTAAATTACCTATATTTATGTAAAACCCCACGTTAAGGTGTCGAAAGTTAGTCGTCTTGATTAAATGAAATGAATATATATTTTGTTGCATCTTGAAAATATGTTAAGGATTTTAGTGTCAGGCCATTTTGACACCATACACTAGTTGATGATGTTTAAACAAGATTTCATTGACCTAAAAAAATAACAACATTATTTCTCAAATTAATTAAACCAGAGATCGGTAGGAATAACAAAAAATATACAGCTCTATGTCCGTTTGTAATTTCTCATGGAATTATTCAGTATAAAATGTTACAGAAGAAAGCAAAACGGATATCATTATTTAATATTCCATAGTCCAAACTTAATGACAAAACGTAAATCATTGTCAAATGCCCAAGTTAGAGAATTTGAGTAATATTGAACATGTAGTGAACGTGCCCAGTAAATATAGAAAAAAGGTTAAAACACTGGAAAACATATGATGTAAAACATAAGTGCTTTCATTTCTTCTTCAGATGTTTTACATATTTACATAAATACGGCACAATCCCTATCTATGTAAATATGTAAAACATCTGAAGAAGAAATTAAAGCGCTTATGTTGTACATCATGTGTTTTCCAGTGTTTTAGCTTTTTTTCTATATATACAACTGGTATCTTATAATTTACTTTGAAGTCTGATTAATCACGAAATAAAATGATAGGGAAAAAGGCAGGTTTCGTCTTTTTTTATCTTCGAACCTTAATTTTACTCTTGGCCGACATGCATTTTGAGATGTTAAACTTTTTCATCTAGCATTCCACTCAAAGTTCACCGAAGGAGTTTGGCAACACCATTGCACATCGGCAGCTCTTCTCTCTCAATACATTTGAATAAAGCCATAAGCCAAACCGTAAAAATGACACCTCGAAACTATAATCACTCCAGTTGATTTCAAACTAGCCAACTATATTTTTAGGCTTTCAGCCAATATGTTACTAAATATGAAATTAACTGATAAATATCGTCAACTCAAAATAAATATTTTATCGTCATGATGTCAAAATAGACTGTGTGGCAAGATGCTGAGTTCTATAAAAAAAAAAGTTCAGCTACCTATGAGAAACTGTTCGTATCATTTTGTTGTCATGTGACCATTCTCCACTTTTTCAAATGATCGCTAACCGCAGCAGTTTGTAACACACTACATTAATATATATGATAAGGTAACCGTCAACGCAGTTTCTGATTACAATGGTAGTTAACTATAAACTATAAATATCGTGAAATATTTTACTTGTATATACTTATCACAGCCGTAGCTTTTTCTGTGAACCACAGAAGAATGTTAAAAAAAATCTGTCAACAAAAAATGAGATAAATTGGGAAACATGATAGGAGAGAATGTTGTAAATAATAAAATCTATGTTATTTGATAGATGTGCACCGGGTTTCGTTTACTAATTTTTATTTCCTCTTATAACAGATGCTGTGTAGGACATGTTACATTTTAAACATTTATCTTCATCAATCAATTTGCTCCAATCGAGCTTGCCGCGTTTGACATTAAATATTAATGACGCAATTTATCAATTTCTTTTTTCCTTCCAGCTCCGAGACATCCGCCATGAAAATGTGAACCCACTATATGGATTTTTAAATGACCCAATCCGACCTGCACTTGTTTCTGAGCATTGCAATAGGGGCAGTCTGCAGGTAAGGTTAAGATAATACTGAAACAAGTTTATCCGGAAGTGGAATCATCAATTTTCTCCACCCCTTAAGAGCCAATCCTGAGACGTTAAGTGTACAAAAGACGTCCATCAGTGTGATTAATGTGAACCATAATCTTTAGTAATTATTTCGTGTTTTGCTACCATTTTCTTTTTCGAACCATCCATCGTTTATGTTTTCTGGTAATTTCGTTTACTGACAGGTGTAACTCAGTAACACTGCCATCATGGAAATTTATCGAATTATTTTTATCTGGTTTGTGTGTGTTTTTTGCTCTTTTTTATTTTTTTTATAAGTGATGCTTTTCCATTATTCATTTGTGTTACAGATGTTGGATGGAAATGTTTTCATGGTTCTGATTGCCTTTTCTATATTCTTTTGTTCTTTGAGTACCAAATACTAGACCCATCTAAGTGCCAAATGAATATATCGGTCTGTATTATTTTTTGTGTATTCCAGGACGTCCTGAACAACGAGAATATCAAACTCGACTGGGATTTCAAAGCATCTTTATTGACGGATTTAGTAAGGGTAAGTTTTCTTACAATTCTGAAGTTACCGGCTCGGATCGGTCTAGATAGAATATTTCTAAAGATTTTGAAGATTGTGTTAGATGATTTGCCTCCTGAACTTGACTGATTTAGTTGAGGTAAATATGCTCATTCATTACACCTAAGATCTATATATCCTTCGGCAAGAGGTACAGAGTTAGCATTCAGCATACCATATGATATTGCATAATTACCATCAAGAAAAAGGCGTTTTATACAGTAAGCAACATACAAGTACAATTGACCTTTACTTTTGCGATCGTGAAATTTCCCTCAACACTCAAACCTACATTGCATCACTTTCTGTTCTTTCAATCCATTTCAAAATGGATATTGGATGCATCCAGCGTTACGTTCGTATTCAATTGAAATCGTTATTGATCTGACGTTTGCAGAATCGTAGATCAAACATATATCATTTGCTGTAATTACTGCCACTTCATTTGGTCCTGTCACGTTTCTTACTTCAAGTCTGTTTGATACATACTGGTGATTTCTTTATCTATGTATATCATTGGTCTATATCACCGGTATAAGGTCGATAGGACTAGATATTGACATCATCAGCATGTTTTAAGATGTCACGCCATTTTAAGCTTCCTTGTGAAGTACATGTATGTAATACGTACTTAAGTTATGATGTTGGTTGATTTGAGATGCAAAGGAAGAGCTATCATTAAATTTAAAAAATAAGTGATTACCATGGTTCTATTCTCAGTAATGTTATATATCTAGTTAGCGGAACGCTTTCGAATTTGTTTGATTGCATCTTCAGGGGTATTAAATAGCATAATCGTATTCATCGTCACATCCTGGACAATCCATTTAAGAAAGGTTAGGAAAATAGTTTAGAAAAATGCTGAATGCAAAATATAATGTTACCAGAATATAAGTAACTTTACAGTTTATCATTTCGATTATGACTTTACGATTGTTACCTGTAATTTGCGCGCAGATCTGGATAAAAGTCAATTTTTATGTATAATTTCATTTATTAAAGAAGATTAAAGCATTTATCTACATACAGTGTGGATTGTACATTCTTATTTTATATATTTTTTTCTGTAAGAATTTAACCCGCCATTGCCATCTTATGTCATTGTCTTTCTTGTAGGGACTGCGTTACATTCATACGTCGCCAATCCATTTCCACGGAAGCCTGAAATCTAGGAACTGTGTTGTTGACAGTCGTTGGGTACTGAAGCTTACAGACTTCGGAATGATAGGCTTCCGGGAAAGAGCCAAGCTCAATATAGCATCAGAGGCAGGTGGTAAGTGATGTTTCCTGTTTACAAGGCAGCTTAAACTACAATTAATCTGAACTGATTTATCTTCGAATGAAAAAGAAGCACTCCGAAATATACGAAAGTACATGTGTATTTTACAGTATCGGTTTATGAAATATTTGTGTCATAAAAAGAATTTTGAACCAGTATATCCTGTTCGTCACATTTTACACATCTGTTAAAATGCCAGCGATCGATCATTCAACAGAGCTGTTGCCTACGTAACCTCATTCGTAAATCCGAGGTGTATGGTTAGAAGCTCCCTTACCCGAATAGGGTTACTTTGTGGTGTCTGTAACCAAGAAATTAACCGTTATTACTCTAGATAGCATGCGACTGACCTCGTGTGTTTTGTTCGGTGAGGTAGACACCAATTATTACAAGTATACGATGCTTTGAACCTAGCACATGACAGAAGAATATTTCAAATCAATTTGAAGTCTTTTAAAGTTTTTTAACGTTTTGAAATTTGCATCATTATCGCTTAAAGTGTTAGTATTCCCACAAATTTAAGGCTGAAAACGCTTTTAGAATTCCAGATTCCTAATGCTCACATTGTTTAAATTCTTCATAATGCAATTAGTTCGAAATAATGAAATGGTGCATACACTGATCATAAGTCGTAAACTGATTACATCGCTTGTTATCCGGGTGATAAGCATTTCGTCAGTGAGAAAAATTAACAACGTCGTTCTTAGAAGAAAAACTAAATTCATTAAAACTTCGTTTTACAACACTCTGCATCATATTCAGCTTTAAATCAGTCGTTGGTTAGGACAGTAAGAACAATAACGGACTACAGCGTCATAATCGGTGTCAAAACTTCTTATTTCTCAGCAAAACCGCCTTTCGTATGGAGGATTTAAAGTCAGTTTAGCATTCAATGTGATTAATTCTTTTTTCTAAATATGAAGCATTACTCACTGACAACCGATAAAAATGAAATTAAGAATGTTATGAAAATGTCTATTTTCAATTTTAGATCTTCTGTGGACAGCCCCTGAACATGTCAGGGATCCGTATCCTTGCTCTAAGGGATCGGAAAAGGGCGATATGTATGGAATGGCCATTGTAATGCAGGAAGTCATTCTCCGAAAACGACCATTTGGTATGGTTGATTTAACGGAAGAAGGTTAGTGTTTTACATACACGTATGCTGCCAAACTTTGTCTATGTCGGTATTGAATTATAACGTATTGAAAAGCTGTCTTCATTTCCAATTCCAGTAAAATAAAATGATATTAAATTTATCATTTTTTTATTATACTGTTTTTAGATGAAATGTTACTTTAAGTGAAAAAATTGAATACTAACAGACACTTGAGAGGATGGCAAAGTGTTTCCAATTATTCAATAATTTCTTTAAAAATACTACAAACCATTGATCGATAAATATACAATATGTTTCGTTCAAGTTATGACATTTAGTTTGTTTGCCTTATGAAGGCAGTATTTTGTAATCGGTAAGTATCGGTAAATCACTGTAAACATCATAAATGCGGATACAAAGTCCTCTTACTACATCACTGTTTCCAAAGACAGCACAAGAGACACACAAGTTAATAACACCATTTACACAAATGTAGATAAGAAACACTCTAGTCAAACAATTAATTCACCTGCATTATAAGGCTCTTCCGTACTTTTTTGACTTATCAGAAGCCTAAATGTTAAACGCAGAAGGTAACTGAGGAAACCCAACGTGATCGAAATTAATTTCCAAATATAGAAGGAGGGGTCTAGAAGTACGTCAAGTACACGAGTATATTCTGAACAGTGTCGATATTTTATTGAATCGAAGCAGGTTATGACAAACCTCGGATTTAATACAAATTTAGATAAGATTGTAAATATAGTGTGTCATAACTTTTTTTAGTCGTTTTCTATCTTGCTCATACGTGTCACAGCAGAAAATTCCTGTTCTATTAATTACATGGACATACATCCGGCTAATTATTCCAGCAGCTTAATGCCTGCTCATCAGTGCTTCATGTTATAAATCAAGATAGAGATATTGTTCTATTCAGATAGTTAATGTATAATCATGCTAAAGTATATTGGTGTCAAAACAGAACAGTGTTAACATGCCTTGTGGGATTCTATATCCGTGATCTATGACCATAAAAAGAATCAATTTTACCATAAAAAGGTACGTTTTCCTCTATACTGAGCCCTAAGTCTAAACCTCATTTCGTTTGACCTTGAGATGGATGTAATTCGTTGTTGTTTTTCTCGTGTATTTTAGAAAAACTCAAATTGTAATTGGCATGTCTGAACCGAAACTAGCCAGACATATATCGATAGGTTGTAAACGGTACAGGAAGATTATCTGACATGATGTGTAACCCTTCAAACCTATCGTTTAAATCGATAATCTCACGCCAGTGATCCAGCGTCATGTATTTACATCTATATCAAGATAACTGGTCTTCCAAAGGCAGTGACGTTTGAAGTTTCATGATCGATTTTAAGAACTAGACGGTTTTATTGTATAACTATATGGTTTGTGATAATGTTTATATCGCTAATGTCATTAGAAATACAGATAAGTTATTGATAAGTCCATGTGTATTGTCATAATTTTGATATAGCTCTCACTAATGATTGCAGACAAATACAACCACATGTTGTCCTCTAGTAGTTTGTAACCGATTACATCAATTGTTATCAACCCTGAGATGTCAGTGATATTGGAAATGAGAGGTTAATATACAATGCTTACTTTTTTACTATTACCGCCTGGCATGAGAATTATATCAGACCCAGCATAGAGTCAAATACACTGTCATCATTGCAGCAAATTTGATTTGATTTTTTTTTTTTTTTTTTTTATTTTCAAAACATCTTCTTATCTGATTTACTCTTAAATTACGAAATTTATTTAATTTCGAGACTGCTGCACCTCCCTGACTAGATTCAAACTTTTCTTTCGATCACTTTAGATTTTCCTCAGTCGCCTCCTAGACTGCCAATTATAGGAATCTCTGGCGAGTTATAGAAGGATGAAACAGCATTATGATACGATTTAATTCACTGTTCAGTCCTACCGTATAAAACGCTAACTAATGGTGTTATTCACTTGTGTGTCTTTTGTACAATCTTGGAAAAGTAATCAACGATAATGTTCGGGTGAGAGGTTCATCGAACGAAAATATATTTAATTAGTAATTAGTTCACAGGAATGACATGAGAAGACGTGAAATTATTGCAATACTATTATATCCTCTGTGTTATTATCAAATACCAACTCATGGTCATTGACACTTTTGATATATAGAAAACGTGATATGAACATGTGCTTTATCACGTGCTAACGTTCTGAGACAATTAAGTTATCATTTAGCAACGTGGTCTTGGAAAGTTGATGTATTAATAAAATTATAAGTTTCCTGTTACACATTATTTTCCCTATATTCTTACACTTTACTGCTCGTGTAAATATTTCCGATAATAGTACAGTAAAATCAGAACACGTTCTGAATAGTTGATATGGAGATCGAATGTGCTGGTTTTTACTGATACTTGAACAGAGAACGAAGACCAATAACGGATAAATCTGCATCATTCATCAGTCAAGCTGAACACCCAAGTTGGCTTTTGTTGTGTTTGAATAAATGTACCAGTGTCATATGTATGAATTTGATGAATAAATGTGACACGATGAGATATATTTGTGAAGTTAAATTGGCTATATAAGTGATTTGTAATCGTCAAAATGCCGCATGTTGTATGTTATTGGACAGACTGTAATGTTTGATATGTCTGCCGACACCCTGAAATTCTGTATAAAGGTGATGGATTGATCATCCTCGAGTTTCATTGTGTTCCGTTGAATCGTTTTCCATACTTAAAGGTGTGACCTCGCCATTCCAGACTAGATATTCTCCTCTGATAGACCGTCTGTATTCAATTATATTAAACTCATATTGCTACATGTACTTTTAGCAATTTCAGTATGTTTTCCCAGACAATCAACTTTACACATGACTGGCATTTGAACAAACCGAACATTATGTATTACGCAACTAACGAAAATAACAAATGGCAACTGCTTTACATTAACTTGAATTTCAAATTCTAATAATGGTATCGTTTGTCATCCGTTTGGAAGTAATTAACTTTATCTACATAGTACCCATCAATCTGAAAATGTGTTAATCACATGCCTGTTGTCTTTCAAGTTAGTTCATAGAAAATGTGCATAGGGCCAGACTTAAACAATATGACATTGTAGTGTCGTCGTCATTGTATTACAGATAAAATTATTTCAAATTATAGGATGTAAAGCAACAATAAAAGAAACAGATTGAACATTTATTACCAATGCCAGCCGCATTGTACTTAAAATGCTTTATTTGTAATAATGAAAGTCGCGACAGCGGACATTTATCTCGTGATACTATAGCAATTCAGTGAAATGTAAAATGACATATTATATATAAGTACACTATTTGCTGAAATATGATTCATACCATGATATTAATCTCCCATATTGTCAAGAATTGAAAGAAAATGAGAGCTAAATCCTATCGAAAAGCCCATCGTCTCAAAAACATATCTACCTCTAGTACTAAGTTGTATACAAACCAAACTGTTCCCGGTCTACTGGAGTAATGTCCTACACCAGAAATATGAAATGTTATTGACATGTCTGATATCAAAAGTCTGCAAGCCCTAATCAGGGCATTGTGACGTTAAAAACACCCTTCGTAAATACACTTTATTTTTCAAAATTTCGGGGCAAGTTTTTTTTTTCCAATTTAAATTTAAAATTCTTGTTGGCCCGGATGGGAGCGCACGCGAGGGTCTTACTGTGGGAGGAAACCTGAATACCGGAGAAAAACCCACGTGTTCGTGAAGGTGACCCTATATCTTTTCACGTCCGGTCCGGGAATCGAACCCCGGACGGGTGGAAGGCGAGTGCGTTACCACGGCGCGACACGACCACCGTTAGTACAGATGTCAGTCTCTTATAGGAAATGAAACACACTCAGTATTTATCATGGAACTGAAACGTATGTTATATTTTATTGATAACAATTGATTGACACACAAAGAAAGGGGAAACAAATAACAACCGGTAATATAAAAACAAATGAATTTGATTTTGATTGCAGAAAAATGGTTGGATTCATTATTGTTATTCTTATCTCATGATAGGTAAGCAATGTTTGCTGCATAAGTGGTCTTACACATTTCACCGACCTATGATATTTACATGTCGCAATAGTTTCAATATTCAAGGGTCCATTTCAATTATCAAGATTTTCGTGCGAGAAGCGAACTGAGGACAAACCCGTAGTACATGGTTTCAAAAGATGGAAGATGACAAGATAAAGGGGACGTTTTACTATCGTCATAGTGATCTTACTGAGAAAAAATGTCTTTGTTCGATCAGGTAGATGGTAGTTTACTTGTTTGTTCAGTTGTTCTATGTCTTGCTCTCATTTGAGAACTTGACATTACTTACTTCAATTGACCAAGATTTACAAGGCGGGCGTAGTCGATGAACCAAAGGTTGCTAACTCTTTCGGAAAACTTGGTTTTATTCTTCTTGAACATTTTTAGGAGTCTCCGAGTAAATCTTTCTTTTTGTCATATATTACCATAGTTGTAAGTTTGGATTATAATTGTGTTTGCATATTTTTTTTTTTCTTTTCTTTTTTTTTCATTTTTTTTTTTTTTTTTTGTAATATCATCAGCATCACAAAGGTTACTCGTTATTTGATTAGAACATTTATAATTCTATCACGTGTTAATGTGACCTTAAATTGTAATACGTTTTAACATCATACATAAGAATGGCTATTTCTATGACAGGTTTAACGTGTCATTATATCTACCTCATAGGCTTGGCATATTCAAAGTTACTTTGCATCAAACAATTAAGATCTGACTTCCTTTTAATTTCTCTTTTTAATATGTAATATTCACTGATACGCAAGTGGGTCTGGTGTCTGTTTTTCCATTCTTCCATCTCAAATATGAACGGGAAAAAATCGCTGCGTTTGTTGTAAATTCTAATACTAATCGATCAATTATTGGGAATTTGAATGATAGATATTACGAACATGGTCTGTTTTATCTTTTTTGTCATAATCAGTGATAAATTACTTTGTGTAGCACCAAATCGGACCTTAACAAGGCCACGATGACTAATTTGAACGTATAAATTGGACACTGACAATCAGCGATGGCGATCTGACGTCCGCCATAGATTTTGTACTTAATCCGTCTGACCTAACGACTATTCGTCTTCCTACAGAGATTATTGAGAAGATAAGAAAACCTCCTCCACTTCTCCGACCGTCTGTATCGCCGCAGGCCGCACAACCCCAATATATTCAGATTATGAAGCAATGCTGGTCAGAGAACCCTGATATGCGACCATCTATTGAGGATGTTTATCAACAATTCAAATCTGTCGCCGGTGGGAAGTAAGTATTAACCTTGTCAAATGTGTGTCTGTGTATGCACATATCTCATCAGATAATACCCGTATTTCCGCTTCGTTACTATAGTATGAATAAGTTACTGAGTGATATTTTAAGGTTCTGTGCGTTTTCATAAATACGCTTGTATATATCTATTTATTTGAATAAGAAAGCTGATTACTGATAAGCATGCTATGATAGCATTATATAAATACGTCTTCGTGAGTTTATCAGATAACTTCAAAAACTCATTGTAAATGATAACTGTGCATAATATGTTATAAGTAGAAGGTTGTTTTAGATATAAACTTTATTTGGTTTACAACAATTGCGAAACAAGTTATGCCAACTTATACTAGTCACTCTTGTTGTCTCGGATGTAAGCGTGCGAGGGGTCTTATTGTGGGAGAAAACCGGAGAAAACCCACGTGGTCGGGCAGGTGACCCCTTCCCTTTTCACGTCCATTCCGGGAATCGAACCCCGGTCAGTTAGGTGAAGGCGAATGCGTTACCACTGCGCCACCCGACCACATGGCTGTTTGATCGTCCTCCTTGTCGCTTATGTGCTTTGATATTTAAAAATGATATTCCAGGGAATATTTTGCTTTGAAATACCTTAGACAAGAACAAATACGAATTTGATCGAAGGTGTAAGGTCATCATACGAAAAAACTGTTACCATGATTATTGGTCTTCGCATCATTTCACTTTCATTATCTGAAGACTTTTTTTAATTGCGAGAATTCCAAAGATATGTTGAGGTTTTATTGGTCCAAATGAACTTAATAAGAGTTGGATATTGATAAAGAATGTTTCATTAAAATATTTGGAAGATTTGTTTGGAAATGATAGTCATATAGATACAATAAGCCTTACAACCTAAGAGTTAGATTAATACGAGAGACGAAAAATGGAAATATATTGAATAAATAAATAACAAAAGGGTTTTCATAAATCATTGTTGACACATGTCATAAATAATATAGATCGCTAAATATGATCAATATATAAGATTTTCTATACTTATATCGAATGCATTTACTTTAATGATAGAAAAAAATCAATATTTACAAAACGGAATGTAGCAATATCGTGTTATTTAATAATCATTCCATATTTTCCATGTTTGTAGTAATGTCGTTTCTTTACATAATCAAATTTGTTCATTACAATATTAGTAAGTGAATGCACGGCTTACTGTAGTTTTGATCAAATGGCGTTCAACAAAGGACATTCTCTAAATGAAATCATACGAAGTCTAAAGTTTTTCCTTTGGGAATTTAGTTGTTATTAAATAATTTCATTTTATCTGAAAAGTAACGGAAATGATACGATGACATTTGCACTTCTGAAAATGATATTGAGCTTTTAGAAGATATTTATCTTAATCACAATCAACAATGGAAATCTGTATTTTTGCGAGCTTTTAAAAACATCAGTTTCCTTCATCAAGAATGCAGATTATTATATTAAGCTTGATCGTTGGCTCGCAAAAGGATGTGTTTTTGATGTTACAATTGGATTACTTTTAATTTCGTTTATAACTACAATACAACAAAATAATATTGTCGCTTGTACAAATAGAAATCCCGTAGTTTACAGCGTATACAGTTATCTGAATACTTACGTTGTATGTATATTAAATTTACTGTTTTATACATGCAGTTATTGATGTCTTCCAATATAATTAATGCAACCATTTTGAAAGCATGGTTTATATTAGGAATATTATATTTTATACACGAAATTTATCCAAATTGATTGTAAGAAAGTGGAGTATCTAAAAGTATTGTACTAAAGAATATATTTCCATGTGTGATTGGCAGGAAGATGAACATAGTGGATTCGATGTTCAGGATGCTGGAGAAGTATTCAAATGACCTTGAGGACATTGTTAAAGAAAGAACAGTCCAGTTAGAGGAAGAGAAAAAAAAGACGGATGTCCTTTTAAATCGGATGTTGCCAGCGTAAATATATCCCTAAATATGTAACCCTATTTTTTCCCTATATTCACTGTCTTCTTATATATTTCCTTCGATGGCGCAATTTTGAGCAAACATTTAAGTCATTTTCGGAAATTCTGAAAAAGAAAAGAGAAGAGCGTTATTTACACTGAATCAAAATGTGTCCGTGTTTACTCAGTTTTCCAATCGAAACTTTGAATTGGTGTCATGGTGATGTTAAATCCAGCTACTACACCTTATAACAAAGATGTCTGGGCTCATCTTATTTGTAAATTACTTGGTATCATGAATGATAAACAGGTACGGGTTTAGTATAAAACGCAAAAAAGTTCAATATGTCAAAAGCTAGTTTAATCCTCAAAAAACGTCAGCCATATTTATTTGCCAAAATCTCACAACTGGATAAAACATATTTTTCAGATGTTCTTTTATTGAACATGATAAATGCATTGGTTCCATACAGTAACGAAATTATTCTAATCATGTAAGTGAAAAGCAAAAGATATGAAGCTGGAAGAATATGGATAATGTTGATCAATTTATAGTTTTTTTTCGTTGATATATTGCTTTGTTAATAAATATTTGCCGCAAAGTAATGCTATTTCCCTGACTATTTATCTGTGAACCAGATGATCGTACCATTGAGAAGAATTTATCGCCTTTATCCTACATGTATTTGACAGTGATTTTGCAGATTTGACGGTTTCTGAAGGATTAGATATTCAAGAGGGAAATATAACTGTAAAGATTATGCACTGTACATATTGCTTTCAGCTTATCACGAGAAGAGCTGCAACAGAGAGCTCCAATTGCAGGCTTTAAAATATAGAAAATAACGCAGCTCATATTGTAAATGTTATACTCATCTTTCAGTATTGGATTTGCTATAATTCCGTAACCCATTTACATCTGAAGTTTTTAGGCCTTTTTCATATAGGTCCTTTCGTTCCGTCCTTTTGCCATAGATCTTGCTCTCAATAAATTAATTTTTAGATACAAATTCAATCGCTCAATATATATGTATATATAAGTACCCGCTGTTATAAGTCGTAAAAGGAGTGGTTATGGACTTTTATTACTACAGAGTGGTCGCAGACGGTTTGAAGAGTGGACAAAAAATCAATGCCGAGACATTCGAGGAGGTAACGATATATTTCAGTGATGTTGTGGGTTTCACCACAATTTCGGCTATGAGCACTCCTATGCAAGTGGTTGACCTTTTGAATGACCTTTACACAGCGTTTGATGCATGCATAGACAACTACGATGTGTACAAGGTAATCTTATTTCAATAAGAAAAATATATTGAAATGTCAGTTTGAAAAAAGAAAACAAGAACCAAAAAATTGTGAAATTGCAACATGTATATGTAAATGCTTCACAAACCAACTCAACATGTACTGTAGCTAGATAAGTGCTTGTGTGTTGATCTCAAATATTTATAACATTTGAAAGTGTTTTCTACTGAATTGTTTATTTTGAATGCCATTACATGTATTAGGAATATAAACATGAATGTATATGTTTTGATATCTAGACATGTTAAGACCTATTTGAGCATTTACCTTAACATATTCTGCTTGTCGTAAATTGAGACCAAATGATATTGAAGTCTATGAGAAGATTAGATATGCAGCTAACTTAAAAATAAAGGAAAAATAATCCACAAAACGCGTTATTCTAATAAACGAGACTAAATGAAAACGTTTTAGATAAGATGCATATCAGAAGGTTTCAATAATACGATTTGTTTAACGTATCGCTAGGTCGAGACAATAGGGGATGCGTACATGGTAGTGAGCGGTCTTCCAGTGCGAAACGAGAACAGACACGCTGGAGAAATCGGCACCATGGCGCTCGACCTCCTCAGCATATGTGGGACATTCAAGATACGCCATATGCCCGAAGTGCCTTTGAGACTGAGAATCGGCCTACATACTGGTGAATGAAGTGCTTTGTAGCATAATATTCTTTCCTTGAAGATGTGTAATTGTTTTATTGTCATGGGTTTTTGCCCTAACAACAGTTAAGGTCATAAATGACAGCGGAAGTGGTGACTGGCATCCGGTTCAGCTACACTTTCCCAGTGTATCAGTATTTGAGTGCAGAAGATATGTGGTTTGAAACATTTTACTTGATCAAGGATCTACTTCATGTGGCTTCATTTTAGAAAACTCAATGTAGTAGCGAAGAACATATCAAATTAGATTCTCCATATTTAAAAAAACAAAACAATGAATGGATACATGGCATAAGTTTTCCATCTTTACTTCCCTTCGATTTCGTTTTACTCTACAGTATTGCTTATCTGTGAATCTATACTCTTTAGATGATTTTTGTGCGCCAGCGTTTTATGATACTAAAACAAATAGTACAAACATATAACATATTCGATATTTAGAGGTCATCCTATTTAGAGGTCATCCAGCATGATATTGCAGTGTTCGCCATTTTGCTTTTCTTATAGTGTATTTTTAAACATTGTCCTATCATGATCTTATCAAATACATTATATAATATCAGGTTGTACAAACACTCGAGCCAAGCATTGTCGACGGTAATTGCCAATGTTATGTGGCCTACAACCTAATTGTTGTGAATTTTTAGTTCACGGATAGGGGGGAAAAATTCATCCAGTTTGCAAAATATAGAAATCGGTTCCAAATCAGGCCCTAAAGCATTTAGTGAAAGAGCAACATTCTGTATAATACATAGAAAGATAAACCGACAACAACTTACAATGTCAACTTCTGCTTTAAAAGTGATTCTTAGACAAAGCTCTGACGTATTTTATACGTGACCAAATCATCTTTGGTACATATGAAAAGCTAACGTTGGAGAAAATGGACATTTCACCTCGTACAGTGGATATACATCGATCTGTTTACTAATGTCGACTATTTTTGAGACATTGACAGTGTTTATGTTTGTAGGTGACGAGGTCGTACATTGTAATGACGTCTTTGTATCGTCTCAGTGCCCCTGGACGAAGATCACGACAGACAAAACACATCTTTTGAATTGAATGTATATAGCTCTATTACACAAACTAAAACGTATCGTCTGCTTCTCGCCGTTTGTCTTTATACATTTGTGGATTTTCTCTGTAGAGAAATTGTCTGCCTCCGGTAAAATTTATCTCTGTCTGTCCCTATAGTGTATACGTTTAAATCGAACATGTCTTACATTTTGAACGTACATATAAACGCTGGAATGCACAAACAGACTGATGCTAATCTGTAGGGTTTTAGAATCAGAAATCCAATAAAGCTACCTACACATGTAATAATTGACAGCCTTACTTGTATAAAGGGTTATTTTGTATAAGTATAGTCAATCTGTCCACAAAGGAATGTGTTTATCATTCCTGAAACGTACAGACCTTGTATTACTAATGTTGGAGATAATCATTTTTAGAATCGTGTGGTAACCTAACTGACTATATACAAGCTAACAATAAAATTTCTTATCTCTGCTGTTTTTAATTACCCGAAATTTCTCAATAGAAAGATGTCAGTTATATATCGACGTGCATTTTGTATGTAAGAATTTGTTGTTATGTATCATTACCAATGTATGACTGCCAATGGTCAATGGTAAAGCAATATTTCTAGTAATGTTAAAATATCAAAGTTCCCCCCCCCCCCAACTCCTTTCGAGAGTCACATGTATACATCTACATAAGATTGGCATTCTTCATGACCTGATTTGAATCGCGCATGAAAAGTTGCAACACACGAGGAATACTCGTCCACTCGCAATGGGTACTGAATGTATTTGACTTCACGTCATGGCTGTTGGGTCGTCAAATGATTTGATTTCCCTTCATGATGTACACTACTGTCATTTTCTAGGACTCTAATTTCTGCACAAACACGCCAGCAATATATGTCACGTTGCGAACTGTGTTTAGTTTGATGTATTTGGAGACTACAGTTTTTTCGTGTATTTGCGTCATTTTCCATATTCGTAGATACTTATGATAATGTTAACCAAAATAGGAAATGCGTATGACTGTATGATGAAAACAATTAACTAAAACAATATACCGTTGTTTTAGGATATTCTTCCCGATCTGTAGTAAGATAGCTTAAACCATTACCCAGCTCGATGCAAGTCGGTTTTTGATATATGTATATATCTGTTTTTATACATGTGAAAAAACTATTTCGGCTTACATATGAATAGGTATTATCCAGCCTTCTTTCCGTATAATTTCAGGCTATTCAAATCATCGTTCTGCATTAATTCAGTGTCTTTCAAATTTGCTTTACTTTATCATTTGTTCGTTAAATGTTTTACTATCTTGTTTGTTTATACTTTGTCAGGTTCTTGTGTTGCTGGAGTGGTAGGTTTGACTATGCCCCGGTACTGTTTATTTGGAGATACCGTTAACACAGCCTCACGGATGGAGTCCACTGGAAGTGGTAAGTGAACAGTTCACCTCCTGGGATCATGTTGACAGACAGTGGCGCCTACAGCTAGATCGCTTTATACAATATACCAGTGAATGTCTCTAGACAGTTTAGACTGTTGATCGAATCCCTGAAAACAGTTTGGATTTGCAAATTACCATTTAAGGTGATTTCGATTAAATGAATAACGAAAATTGTATTATATCTAAACTACAACATGGCTCGACAGAAAATATGCACTCCTAATGTAGTTGATAGAAAAAAAATGCCGTTTGAATAGAAATAACTCATCCCGTCAAAGAGGATCATATTAAATATCAACAAGAACAGTTATTTAATAATAGTTTGATCTGCAGCAGTGAATAGAAATGCTTTGAACATAGTCCGAATACAAACTTAAGTGAGTTGATCAGATAAAATCTGATGTTTATTTTACATTTTTCTAACCTCTAAATATCTTTTAAAATTTAAATTTCGATCTTTGGGGATTTACAACAATGTCAACCAGTGAATTCCCTTCCTCTATATGTTTCGTTCTTTTAGCGCTCGTCAGTGACGTTAAGAACTAAATATGAACATACAGAAATATAAGGCTAAATAGGCATATGATTTGAAAAACAATATCAATTTAGGAATTTGCATTTCAAGTTATTTGATGTATCCAATTAATGTAGTCCTGGATTTGTTGATTACATAATTCAAATAAAAAAGGGTCAAGTGACATATGCGTGACAAGTATAAATGATACCATGACGCAAATTTCTGTCCATAATTGAAACCCCTACAGAAAACAAGTCAATCCATAAAGAAAACAGGTTCAATGATTTTTTTTTGTTTATGTGTACGCCTTCCTCCTGCACTGGTCAACAATTTGTTTGTATTGATCTTTCATGGCGATATGTTATCTATTCTATCTTATACCTTACAACTTCTGTGCTAAATTTTGTGTCAACTCTTCCAGCCAGTAACCCTGCAAGCCATGATGAAAATATTATGGATATTGGTACAGAACGGTTTAGAGTCAACAAATGAATTTCGCGTGTTTTTACCTTGTAGGTTAACCGATATTAACTCAAATTAAAGAATGAATTAAGTGAAACACTCCTTAAACCTTCAGTTCAAATATAATTTTTCTATTTTTGTTTTTTCCTATTTTCCTAGTTTTGGCTCCTTTCACTACGGGCGCCTGAAGGGCTGAGTCATGGGAATAATACAGTACATATTGAATGCAGTAAATTTGTGTTGCAGTGTGCTATTTGTTTGTACTATGTTAAATAAAGCCAATTGTTCTTCATGTCAAGACAGTATGTAGGTCAATAGCGATTTATTGTTACATATTTAAATATCATTACGTTTTTTATATGATTAATGGAATATTATAATGCCTTATAACAATATATAGGTAGTTAGCATCGATAACACAAGAGTGCTGGATTTCTGTATGCGATTTGATCTATGTTTCGTTGAAACGATTATATATCGCTGTTAACTTAAGAGCAATTAAAATGCTGTTTGAACCCTATGTAATATTAACTCTTTGTCATGGTCTCATTTTCAGTTCAAATTTCAGTTCTCTGTAGTTTTGTGAGTGTGTGATCAGATCCCATGTGAAGGTACAGATATTGTCAGTATAACAGACTCTTCTGTAGTGAACAATATCATGGTAGAGACAATAGTCTGTGAAAAATGGAAATTTAATTACGATGACGCCAGTAATATTTCATTAGCATTGCCTAGCTGGTACAATTAACTGACGTAATATCTCCCTTATATATAAAACAGACGCTATATTTGTATCCTAAAGGCTTGAAATACTCAGTAGGATATATGTACACAACTTTCGAGACATCGCGAAAAAAAGGGCAGATAATGAAGAATAAAACGTGAAGGTCTGAAATGTTTCTATGACGACAACACATCCGTTTTAGTCTTTTTCTTGCCTCTTTAGAGGGAGACGCATAAAAATTCCGATTTCACCGGAGGTCACTCATTGTGATTTAGTAGGTCTAGACTTATATTATCGTGATACCGCCTTCCACATTTTGTGTGTTTGTGTGTGCGTGCGTGCGTGCATGTGCGTGTGAGTGTTTGTGTGTGTGTCAATTTTTGGTTAATATATAAGGACAAAGGTCTGATTATTATATTTTCCTTTTGCACGAGCCACCTTCCGGATAACTATAACCTCTTTATTTCTTGATGATATTGATTGAAAATTATGTACGTTGGTACGATTTGAAAAGTTACATAGCCCCTTCAGTTATAAGACAACGTATTTAAGACGATATTTCTAATGCGTATTTCCCTTTTGTAAATTGCATACAACTTGTATTAGTGTCATACATGTGTTAGCGTTTGACACATAATCATCATTTATCTAATATTGTTCTATATATCACTAGTGTAGAATATTATGGAGCATTTTAATGACAGTTATAAATCAATGTCATAATATTGACAATGGCGTTACGTCATGGGAAAAATTGATTTTATTATTTTATTTTATTTTTGCAGGAGTCTCCGTTTTTTTTTTTTTTTTTTTTTAAGTTTTGCTCTATTTCTAAGGAATTTAAGTTTTTGTTATGATGATATTGATATGTTGTTATCTTTGTTGTATTTTTAAAACAGCCTGATAAAATTTCTTTACAAATCTAATTTCATCTTCCCCCTAAAACGCTCTAAGATATTACATGCCAGGTACGCATCTGTTAGTATATCTTCAATAGTGTTTTTGCCTGACGAATATCGCTATTAAGTAAACGTATATAATTGAGTAAAAGGGTCAGCTCAGCCTGTGGCTATGAGAGTGCGTGACTGCCACGTTATCTCCCACTACGACAGATCAGATAACAACAAGACAGCAGCCATTTTATATCGATTGTTTCATCAGTAGAATGAAGTTTACAATGCTAAAATAAATCAACACCTTAAATTAGAGACGACGTAGATCTGGAACACGTCAGTTACCTTTAACGCAAACACATTTTGACATATAAAATCGTCTGTAGAAAAGTTTTTTTTTCAAAAATTACAGATGCATCTTCTAATAAGTCAGTAAGTCCAATAGAAGAGGAGTTAGATATTCATACCAACCTATTATATTTAAAGAATTTTATTTCATTTTTTTTAAATCATGGTGTATTTCATTTGATTTTCGATAGTACTGCATCCGCATTTTAAATGTCTCTGTTGACTTTCGTTAACACGTCTTTCACTTCTTTGATGTATTGATATCTAAGGTTCTAAGGTTTGATTCATCGTCCTTAAGGAATGAAGCCATCCCATAAACAGTGACCACTTTGATCTGACCTTACATACCTAAAACTGTTTGGTTCTTGACAAGATTTTGAAATGTTAGTCATAGTCGTCATTCCATATTGCTAGTTCGATAGACTTTGAGGGTCGCTTACAACAATTTTGAAATTGAAAGTCTCATTCATTCCAAAGTAATCTTCCGTACGATGCAACGATTTCACCCTTTGTTCTGAACTATGTGCGGATGAGAAGTATTTATTTTTGACTCTCCATTTTGTTTTTGCAGCTTTCCGAATACACATTAGTCTGCCGACCAAAAAGGTACTGGACGACCTCGGAGGATATCAATTAGAGTATCGAGGAGAGGTGGAACTAAAGGTAGATACCAGCTTATCTTAAGACAGCACCTCATTTAATCAATTGGAAATCTCGTTTTGACAATATTGATAAACACTTTCTAAAATCAAAGCAAGACACATAAAGATTGTACATTTTTAACACATACTCAAATTATCGCATTAAGATGAGGTTATATCTGAGTGGATGCTCAAAAAATAGGCCGTTCAGAGCAAGTACGACTTTCTGATGAGCCACACATTATGATTAGGGCAAGCCAAATGGTCATTTTATAATGTAATTTCACAGAAATGCAATGTGCAATGTGTCAAGGGTACTATAGCATGTATACAGCAAGACGTTTAAGGTTGTAATTTTACTGATTTCGGCATAACTTGGCCTGCAGGGAAAACCCCAAGCATTCAAAGTTGTTTAATTCAGCACATTGTTTGACGACTAAAAATGAGGCAGTGTCAAGGGACAGGAAGACAAGAAATAATTATCAGCCTTAAGTCGTGTTTAAGGCTATGTGAGGGGAAAGTAGGTCATATACTTGCATTTTACCTTCAGTGTAGTGGAGGGTAAAAAGTGAATCACAATTTCTTCAGTATGCTTAACGACTTGTCATACCAACTTGATGAAAAGAAAACATCCACTCATAAGTCATTTCCAATTGATCGACAGATAAGATCACGTTAACCTATTGAATACAAAATTACCAAGACATCAGATATCAAAATATCAAAGATTGAAACGCGTCTTATCAATAACGTTCTTTTTCATTCTTCTTCTTCTTCTTTTTCTTCTTCTTCTTCTTAATTGCTATATATATTACTTTTGTACAGGGCAAAGGACTGGCAAAGACGTATTGGCTTGTAGGCAAAGATGGATTCTCCAAACCACTGCCAGAGCCGCCACCGATGAACGAGTAAGTGCGCCCATTATCAACTATCTATCGTATTGGCAGCTGTTTAAATTACATCAATAACAATTTAAATACCCAAGTTTGCATTTTCATTACATTGGATAGAAAAATTACCGAATACATTCCAGTTACGTTGATAAACGACCAATCGTTCAAGTAAAAAACTTGAATTATTCATAGTCAATAGTGTTGAATGAAGCATTGCTGTCTGATGAACGCCAGCATTTCCAATGTTGTGTGTTAACATCTGAGGAAATATCTGCTGATTATATTATTTAGTTTGATATGATTTTTTTGAATAACAGTGAAAGCAATCATGGGTAAGTAGAGTAACAATAATGCACACCTATTCCTTCGCACTCTTCTCTATCGCCCTGCTGTACATTCTCGTGTATACTCATTTTGGCGGTTACCTAATGGATTGTCATTATTAGTACACGAGTCATTCTTAATCTGGTCCCTTTGTCGAAGCGTTTCTTCATAGCGTTGACGCGAACCCTTTGATTTTGATAGATTTTTTTTCTATATGAAGCACTACCGATACAAAATAAAGATTATGACTATGTTTTTATTTACTAGCGTAAACGATTTTTCTTATTGAGTTGAAGATTATATTTTTTAATAATAACAATATTAGCATTATGATAACCGAATGATTTTCAGGTGTTGAGTAATCGCCAAAATGACACACACACACACATATGTATAAAACATGTAACTATTGTATTTCACAGCTGGTGGCTAATAGTAATTTTTTCCAAATGGGGCTACTTTTAAATAAAAAAATAATATGTCACGTTACCGTCATATGTGTTCCCTTCTACGGTGATACTTTCCACTCCCCATATGTCACTATGTATACCTCAACACACACCTCATATTTACTTCAAGTCTTTCTGATGTGCGATGTCTTTCATGTCTATATTATTGGTATAATCATCAGATACTCTGCCACTTAAGATATAACTACTCATGTCTGCTCCTACGTGCTAATGTTCCATGGTGTTTTAAAAAGAAGAAAAATAGGGAAAAAACCATGCCTACTTCAAACAGATCCCCGAAAACCTCATAACAATTTATACCTATCAGTATAGACTGTTAGTTTCGGTTCTACGTTTTGCCATAATTTTTTTGAGGTATTACATCGAGAAGCAAAACTGGTAACATAACAAACCTCTTTGTCACATTATACCGATTACTGTTTCAACAATGAAAAGCTGAACGTTTGGAAGAAATCAATAACTCTATACTTTAACAACTAAAATTTGCCATGGCCAGAGAATGAATTTCACTGTACGTGCGAGCATACAACGCAAAACCCCAAAGCGAAATATCGCCAAAATGTCAGTAGGAATCAAAAGGTTAGTTAGAGCGGAGTGATTCACAATGTTTGCAAATATGCAGCATGCCATGTCCCCGATGAAGGGGGCAACTGACACCTTCTTCATTACCGAGACTTCCCTCGATTCAGATCTTAAAACGGATAACAATCATTTCTAGAAAACCTTTCGATGTGTCCTTGAATGTGAAATTAAAACGTGGCCTGATCCTGGTGCTACTTGAACTTGATCTCATTCTAACTGGCACAAAGTTCATAGGCAGAACGAACATGTCTAAATGTGAAGCTAGTCAGATACTCTCGCTTTCAAAGATAGAATTCTCTTTTGATAGCACGTCATTCCTCCTCTGCCTTTGTCCACTTCAGAAGATGCTTTTGTTAATCTAATCACCTTCATAGTGTAGTCTTTCTCGTTCCTACCTATAAAATAATGCTGTGTAATATTCTTTCCTTTTGTCCGTCACTTGGTTGATTTGGTATATTATCTTAATATACTGACGTTCTTTTCCTTCTTAACATTTTTATGCATTCAATATGGCTAACAATACCTGATAGGATTAACACGTCTTTTCTATAAATCTTTTTAAACCTGTATAAAGCTCGTAACAAGTACGTAAATAGAGGTCGGAAGTTTCTCATCTGAATTACTTTCTTAAATTTTGGAAATTAAACATATATATAATATAACTTCTTAATTTCTTAGTATTTATAAAACTATTAATTTGGAATCGAGCTGTAATCATTTTCCAAAACCTAATCTTTCTGGCTATATGGATATTTTTTCACCTTTCTTTGGGTTAAGTGAATGCAAATTGCACACAAACGTCAAAATCGTATCAATGTTCCTGTGAAAGTTTCCTTTCATGCTCTCGTCATTTTTCACACTCAAAGAACTATAAAAAGCCATCTTTGGGTATTTATGGAGACTCAAGTGGCAATTCCCTGTAACAAGCATACCTCTCGGGTTTGATCACTAAAGGTTAAAGTATCATAACACTGTTTATAACACATATGGGACCAAGACTAACGGCGGGTCCTGATACATATACCATCCTAGTACCACCATATTGAGTTGTTTGTTACAAATAATAAGCTTAGTATACATATGTTTTGTTTAAAAGTTAACCTGTACAAATTGTTGCAGTGATTCAGTCATGTCGTTTGGTTAAGATACCTACATGTATGTATTATTTACTGGTGTACATTAAGTACATAGTTATTCTTATCTAGAATATTGTTGGTTTTCTGTGTTACATATTCGTGTAACAATAATCAATAAATCATGCCATATACTTTTGGTGTTCCTATATTGTGTGTGTGTGTGTGTGTGTGCGTGTGTGCGTGTGTGCGTGCGTGCGTGCGTGCGTGCGTGTGTGTGTGCCAGTCTGGAAGAGAGCATCGGCTGTGTATTTAAATAGTTCAAGCGAACCGTTTAGTGTTAATGTTGGTAAATTCTTTGCTTATCTCAACGAGCATTGATCCGCATTGATGTATTTCTATAGCAAATAATTAGATGTACATCACCAATTACCGGTAAATATCTTTGCGCCGAATACTTATGTCTGGATGTTTCAAGAGGGGAAACGGACCAATTTCAGCACTTTCACGAATAGCGTGTACTATCTCATTTCTCGTTTTAGTATATTTTATGGTATTTTAGTAAACGATGATACTATATTTGAATAGCAATGTTATTTAATACAAATGCAGGATAAACAGCAGTACATCACTCACCACAAAATATACAGATAAAGGAATACATGAAGGGCCATTTTAATACAAATAACTGTATATTTTACGAAATCAGTATATTTTTACACAATCTGTATATTTTACAAAATCTATATATTTTACACAATCTGTATATTTTACGAAACCTATATATGTTTACACAATCTGCATATTTTATGAAATCTGTATATTTTACACCAATGTGTATTTTTTCCTTGTAGCCTTGAATCTGTGTTAAAGGCGCAGAAGCTCCAAAACTTACAGAATTCAAACGCAACAGCAGAGAGCAGCACACCCGAACAGTCCTCGTCTACAACATCGAAAGCGGAAACAAATAACATTACTGTCACTGAATTACAATGTGCGTGTTGTGACCAGCCAAAGTCATCGCCGAAACGTGATTCACAGGCCTATGATAGTAATGACAACCAGAAAGGTAAAAGTGGGTCATCACAGGCAAACAAGATACGGGTGAATTGTGATATTTGTATGACAGGTAACAATCAAATTAATTCAACAGCAACTTCAAAGGACGGAATCACACCTGTTGCAAACGTATGACGTCATTAAATGATGTAGGATGGAATGGAATTTGAAATGTGATAATTGGAACGATTAGGATCTCAAGAATACTTTTGTTAAGATGTAAAATGTACTGTTGCATTACACGAAGCGAGTTTTTTTAATGCAAAAAAACAAAAAACAAAACAAAACAAAACACAAAATTGCATTCTGCTTGTACAGATGTCTGGTATAGCCTTTCGGATAACATATACATTCTGAATACTTACAAACATTCTGAAAAGTTAGTGGCCAATCAAACAACTTATTTCTGATGAACAGACATGTTGATGACAGGTTGTAGGATAAAATTACAACGTTTTAACGTTTCCTGTACGTTTGTTTTGTAAATTACTTACCTAACACGAGTAATATCTTATATTTATTAGTTCATTCACTTAAAAAAAAAAAGTATATATCTGTTGATGTCTTATTACACGTTGTAATGATTTACCAACTGACATTATCTATAACAACAGCACCATTTATTTTTATACCATACATGTTGTTATACGTGGTAACTGCAACGTAAATATGGTGAAATTGATTATATTTTAAAATACTGTATCTTTAAAATTACCCACATCTACCTAATTAAATTGTTTTCAGCATGACATGGTAGATCTTTTTAATGCTAAGTAACATTCTTCTATCAGTCGTTTTACTATCATAGTTATTGATTAATGCACGTATAATGGCGCATCCTTCGTTGGAAAATGAAGTCCAGATATTTTGTATACGAAGGTTTGGTAGGAAAATAATTTTGCTTCGTGAAATAAAGCCATGAATATTTAAACTTTTTATACTTTGCGGAAACAAAGCACGCATGAACTGAACATGAGCACCATCAGTCAGCACCTAGTATGCTTGTTTTAAAAGATTCGAATTGGTGAAAATCATTCGAGTCAGCAAAGAACATGGAATTATAGTATGTTGACAGTAAATACGTTTATGTTTAATGCAGTCGATTGGTTTATTTTTCCGTTTGTATATAACGATGTTATAGTTGTATATTTTGACCTTTTTCATTCTAATACACAACATACTGTTTCCCGTGAAACATTGTATTTTTGTACCTTTGTTATTACAAGTGCTACATTTGTATTTCATACGACCTGTTAAATGTATACAGTAAATAGATATATTCTATAGTTGAATTTGTTTGCACTACGTGATAACTGACCTTGTGATATTTGTCAATTCTTTGTATATCGTAAATGTGTATGATAGTAGAGCAATATTCAATTGTTCATAGCATGATGAGATTAAAACATGGATGACTTTATGCGAATTCATTAATTCGCGTTTTATTTACTTTAAAGAAAATCTAACAAAGCTTTGATTAAATAGGGATTAACTGGGATTAATTTCCTCTGACATCATGTTCCTTAAATCAATAAAAAGGCACTAAAATAAAAAGAAAAGATAAAAAAAGATATATTCAGTTGGTTTGGAAAACGTGACAAGGAAAATTAACGATTGTGATAAGCTTTAAAAATTTACGCAATTCAGAACTACAAAATAACAAGTTAGATCTGTTTTCGAAATACTAATTTAATAACTTGCCATGTTATATTTTGTGTCGTGTCGTTTGTGGTTTTTGTATTTGAACTTTTTTTGTGTTTGAAATCCTAGTCAGTAATAGACCATATTGACACGTCATCACGGAAATATATCAATTATTATGCGGAACTTTCTAGTCTACTATCTGTATTGAATATATACAAGTGTTTTGATATTTGTTGTGATTTCGACTGATGGTCATTTCGAACATGACATCAAGATAGAAATACAATGACACAAATAGCTGGTGTCAAAGTATGTTTTAACAGTTATATCATTGATGTCACCATGGGTTATATACTGGTGTGTTAAATGTGTTTCATTTCATTCTTTAAATTACTTAATTTCTATGTTTTAAGAGCTCTTGTGTGATTATAAAATGACACATTTTCCGCAGGTTGTTAAAATAGCAATTCTTACATCATATCCAGTAAAATTTTGTATCTGACGTGTTGATGACTACACCTGATACCAACTAATGAAAGATCATCCATGTTTTTACAATAATCGTCTCACTGTTTTACAGGTTGTTATATACAGGATCAAAATGTCCTGTCTATTCATTACCATCTTTTACACTGTACCCAGGCGTAATTACGCTCCAAATTGGTTCCTCCTCCGATGAACGAGACAGTATAGTCATTGAAACTTCACATATATATTTCGTACGTGTTGTAAGATAAGACTTTCTATTTTATCATGCGCAATTTTTAAATTCATTACTTGCCAACTATACTTTATCCCTATTAACAAGTATGCAAAATATGATCATTTAGAGCATAAATATGATAAGCAACAAAGAAAGCAAAGAATACCAAGCGGATAAACGAGGTTTGATGTACGGATGAAACCAAGATGTGACAGAAAGCCAAAAGACGACTTTATAAAAATTACTTGATGTGCAATGTAACGTTTCCTCACCAAACATTGCTAATATAATTAGGTATCCATCAATGATTTAAATGAGTGGCATTGCCCTTATTCAAGGTGGAAAATGGGTTCAATATAACAAGTGAGGCAATAATTGATTAGATAACATAAGTTATAAGACATGATGGAAAATAAATTCATATTGGTATTTTATTTCCAAATTACAGACTTTCATATGTTGTTTGAAAATCAATCTTGTAACTATAACTAAACAATGTTTACAGTACCTTTTTATTGAATGTGAACAAACATGAACCTGTCAGGAAGTGTCTCTAAACGTATTGTTTGACTCGTCGATCTGATCGCAACGGTTTAAAGAAGTTCCATAATTAACACTTTTTTTCAATTTTAGTGATATTGATTCCAGAAGGATTCTGACGAGTTTAGATTTTGAACATACATTTTATAACGTTAACTTACAAAGATATAAACAAGACGTTCTCCAATACAGGAATTTTGCGGATATCAATGCTCGCCACAGGAACACAAAAATATATAGACACTCAACTATGTAAGAAGATGAAAATATAATCATTTTACATAAAAACAAATATACATTATATTTATGAATTTCATTTTATAATGACACGTATATTACTGTCAAAACCAATATTGCAGATGAATTCTATGTTTCATGTTTGCATTGTAAACTGTTTCTATGTCATAAAACATGTACAAGTGGTGTGATTGTTTCCTCGCATTGTAAATTATTGATAACATGACAAGCTAAAATAAAATGCATACTGGAAGCCTTCTCGTTAGAGCACACTACAAAAGTTATAAAACATATCCGTAAAAGACCTTATTACGTTTATAAATGTGTCAATCCCAGTGTAAACAAATGATTGGACTGTCATCAGATTCGTACTTCAAACATCAATTTGATGAATCTAGGGCAAAATATGAGCATAAGCATGATTTATAAGGAGACAACTAAAGAGTACAAGAAGAAGAACCAGGTGTTTCGGACGGATAAACGTCTGTTACGTCATCATCAACACCGCCATGTGTAGGTTTTGATCACTCACAGGCTTCTGGAATGGCCCCTCATATGAATGCAGTGAAACTTCACTGTTAAGACCTCCTTTGGTACCGAACACATGTGGTCTTAATAGGGAGGTAATAGGTGTTGTGTGTATATCCATGCATACAGGAATCTCTTTATGGCCATTTCTGTCAATATGTCATTAAATTAGTGTCTACCTGCTATTGTATCTTGACACCCTAACATAGCTGACTGATCTGGTCGCTGACGAATGTACAAGATGATATACTCCGGGTTAATAGGTGATAAGTCAGCTGTCTGATTGGTGTTTTGTGCTTTAAGATTAGATCTAATTGCGAGTAGTTGAAATAGTGGGAAGGTCTTCACGATGACGTACTTTTCATAGTGAAGTACACAATAAATTACCATACAGATTTTCTTTTTTGTTTTGGTGGGGAGGAGGTGCGGACCGAAATCAAGTGGTGTTTGTAGAAAGGAACAATAGTCTTTAAGTGAGATTTCGTTGTAGCTTCAAAATGACTGAGATTTCAGTAGGGTTGTCATCAGGGTTCAGTTACGAGCTTGTGTCAAAACGTAGAGAACGCGTCCATAAGTCTGACGTGAAAGGCGATATGCAACCAGCTTGGTCGTTGACCTAACGGTTTTCAGGTTTAAAGGCATTTTAATTTTATATGATTCCAAATAGTTAATATTATCTGTTATTATATTTATGCACCATGACAAGTATTTCGATGTCTGTGATATAAACACGTATTCCTTGCATTGTTATATGTAATGTTACAATTATACTCTTCGAATAACACGTTATGATGGCATTCCTCCCTATATAACAATTCAATGATGTCGATCCAATAAATATTCTATTTTCACATTAAATGTTTATTCTCGGATTTAGAAACCTAATCATTACAGTGATTGCTTTGAAAGCGTGCCACAGGGAACATTTTTGTCAGAAATGATTGATTGTTAGGACACCATCGCAATTACAGAATTTAGATGTTGACTTTGTTATGTGCGATAATTCACATATTGACTATAAGAACACATTATCGAATTGCATTTTGATGTGATGATATTAATCAGACCATAACAATAGTTATTGTTATTATTACAATTTGTAGTGAAACCGTCATTAATCTCAAATCTCCTAGGGTCCTACGTGATGTCACATATATGATTATCCAATCCATAATGTGTAAGATTATTAGTATACCTACCAAGGAGCTCGGAGTGTCAATCCAATGTTAGAAATAACAGGTTCTTCTAAGGACGTTTTAGACATAATCATAAATGATATATGTGTATATTGTCTTAAAGTTCATTTGTCAGTGTAATGTGTGAGATTTTAACTGACTTGTATGTTACTTGTGATTTTAATGTATTTTGTTTCTACTTTCTTATATCTCTATTTCACCCTAATTGTGAATTGTTGGCGTTTTTGTTAATAAATCCGAATACGTTATGAAACTTCGTCATTGTTTGAATATTTTACGAAAGGCACAAAATTGAATGGAACATTTTCCAAGCCAGTAAACGCCTTCTGATTTAACGACGATACCCACCATGTAAACCTTAGTCAATCCAAGTAAGTAGTGACATGTTCTCAGATAAGAACAAGGTATACAGCAAAAGAACAATCAGGCAAACTAACGAACATCAAACACGTCTATTTTTCATATCGCACCAAGAAATAGAATAATTCTTAATTAGATCACTACGTGCGACCATGAAACTTCCCCATAATTTTCATCAAATTGCATGTTTTAAAATCGGGTTTTGTCCATCGGTTGACGACTTCTTGAACGAAAATCGTTAAAATGAGAACAGACCCTTAACTATCAATTCAACTATGATATATAGACACAATAGGTTGAGGATGCGTGGGAATTGTTATACAGGAAATAGAAAATTCACAATGGCGAAATTGATATCATTTTGTCTATCATACTGCTTCATGGAAACCTGTCCATTTTTTTTTTTTTTTTTTTTTTGTCTTGTTTAAATCGTCATTATTAAAACTTACAAGGTAAAACATTGATGCACTATTAATACATTTTGGAATATGCTCATACTTAGTAGCATGTTACATCTATTACAAACAGGAACTATGTGGCACAAAATCAGTTTAAATAATTCTTAATTAATTTTATAAATATCCCATAGTTGCTACTTTAACTACTACTTAAACGAAATTAGAATATAACAGCCTACAGAATTACAACACCGATCGATAATTCTAGACCTACAGATCTCTGCAGCTTCCGGAGTTTTCTGTTTTTATGTTTTACTCTCAGGGTAGCAATCCAAAACATGTATCCTTTCCTTTCAATCCATTTAAATTTATGTTTGTCCTTTTTAATACTTGACATTGTATAACGAGACAGTTTGTTATTTCACTGTTATCCGAGGTTTTTGTATCAAGATGATATATTTGAGTTAAAATCAATCAATATTTGTTAAGAACGATGACAAATGTAGGGATAACAAAATATATCGGTGCTGAATCATCACTGAAAAGGTTGACATGGCTACAACAGGACCATACACTCATATATAGTTGTACAATAAATTATTGCGGATGTTCGCAAATTGAATGCGTGAGAAAATGAAATCAATGTATTCCCTGAATGTTTATCACATCATAGCAATATTACTTTTCCAGTCCTATATGTGTGGTAATGGACCAAAAGCTTGAACAAAATATCACTTTCTTACTCCCTGAGAACTTCTCGATGGGAATGAGAATAAAGTATACAGAGAAAAAAACTGACTGCATAATGGTTTTCATGTATATGGATACAGTTTACACAGCATTGCCAATAGGTCAATGGTAGTGTTCATGCAAAATATGTTTCTCGGCTGAAACCAAGATTAAGTATTCTTATTTACTGTGTTACACTGCAGATTGTACAAAGAATAACGTATAAGGTAAAAAGTGCCATCATTATAGATTTTAAACATAACGTTTTCTGGTCGCCATAGTGATCTCATTGAGAAATATTCGATTTCTTGGTGCGATACGCAGCTTGATGTGTCTGTTACTCGTTAGTTTGCCCGTTGGTTCCGTTGTTGTATGCCTTGTTCTCATTTGAAAACGTGACATTAATTACTTGGATTGACCAATGCTTACGTGGCACGAGTCGATGAAACAGAAGACGCTTTATCTTACGGGATACCCGGTCTTATTCACCTTGTATTTTTTTAGGAGTCTCCGTGTTCTTCAATATAGACAAAAGTTATTACATACATAGATATGTTTTTCAAGTGCTTGGAGAAAAAGTCCAGCAGTTCAGAGAGAATGAAAGTCTACTGTTACATCCATGACTGCATCGAAGTAAATTTTGCATCATATCAAGGAAATATCGCATTTGCAAATTGAGAATGTTTGGAATGGAGATATGAATTATGGCACATTTGTATGATAACGCATGTTTAAAGATTTTTAGATAAAAAAAAAAAAAAAAAAACGAAAGATAAGCGGAAATGTTCTGCGTTAGATGAATTTTATATTGGATTAATTTCAATAATTATTCAATATAAAAGATGTGCTGCCGAACTTTTACTGTCTAACCGTAACGTACGTGTGTACTTTTCTAACAGAACATCACATGGTGTGACGACAAGTCATCAAATAAGGCACGTGAGCAGACAGCGATAATACAATTGTGGAATCGTATTGTGATTTACGGTCATATTATACAGATGATCTAGAAATACACAATTGTATGACATCGACGGCGAAATTTTTGGACGGCGTCGGGCTACCGGTGATCCGTGGATTACATATTGTATACAACTGTCTGGACTATTGAATCGTACTCTACATATGACATAGTTCATACTCTGTATAATCACATCCGATTTCGTTCGAAATTTGTTTATCTCGATTAGATAGGATAATACCAAATGCGATTCGACAACGTAAAGCGATTGTGAATTTAAACAAATATTTACCACTCAGAAAGGCAGCCTTCCTTTCCTCATAAATGTGTTCGCATTCTGTACATAAATGTACATAATTAATATCCATTATCTTCTATATCTTACATATAATAATCACTACAATAACATCATTGTAAATGAAACATTTTACCAGCACTTGAACAGTACAATAAGTAAACAATGGACTTCATGAGAAACAGAATGATTCACGACAGGATTGTAGTCACCCAACACACACAAATGGTCTAGGAATGTTCCTCATGGCTCCCGACTGCCTTGTCATAATGAGGTAACATTGATTTATTGGTTGCCTTGCTATAGAGAATGTGAAAAAATAGCAGACTTACAAGGTGATTGAGAGAGTTACTACGGGTAGCTTGGGGATGAAAGACTAGCTGATAATTTTCAAAGGGATGTTTCATTCCGAAACGGATTCCAGATTCCAAGACGTTCTGTCGATCCTAGCAAAACTTATAACGATGTGTTTCAAAGTCTACTATAGCCTATCATAGTATACTACATAACTGGCCTGTTTTCATTTCATACGGTCAGGTCGTAAATATCGTAAACCAATGTGTCAATACAGTATTGTGACGTCATAAATAAATCGAGTCTTGATGACATCACGTGATTTTTTTCGGTAGTGAAAAAATCTGTATTTGTCTATAGGGACATAAATTAGAATATATATTTTATAAACTATAAGTATATGAGCAATATAATCACACCTGTGTCAATGTAAAATGTATTATGTCAGACTGCATAGATCACTTGTTATGTCGCTAGTTTGTATGGAGCTTTCAGTTTCATAGACTGTTCTTGATGCCAAATTCCGTTTCCAACAATAAGATATTCTGAAATGAAAATCGTTGGACCATGTAAACCATGACCATACTAGAATTTTACTTAACTAAGTGTATATGTTACCAAGTCAAAACAATATTAGCTAATGGGAACTCGGCAAGAATATTAAGTGTGGCTATGCCAGAGTATAAAACATGGAACACGTGTTGTTACACTGTCCAGTTCTCCTATAGGATGGGCGATGTGCCTACCTAGTATATTGTGTGAGGCGAAAGATGATGTTAAAATTGTAAGACAAATAGTGGCATATTGTGTGAAGTAGCAACTTATCTTAACTTGATTACAAATGACTGGTATATTGAATTGGGTTTAAAATTATCTTCACCTTTAGATAAATAACTGGTGTGTCGACTGAAGTAGCAAATTATCTTAACTGTTGAAGCAAAGCACTTGTATATTGCGAAAGGTGACAAAACTTTCAGACACTAGTTTGGTGTCTGTGGCAGTAAATCATCATCACTGTGAGGAAGCCTAGTAGGATGCTGCGTGAGGTAGCAATTTTAAGACAAAATAATAGTAAATAGTGTGTATTCTCATTTGACAACATGACATTACTTGGATTACATGGCGGGTGTCGTCGATCTGGCCGAAGACTCTTACTCGTTCGGAACACATGGTCTGTTTCGCCTTGTATATGTGAGTAATTTCCGTGTAGAAATTCGTTTTGTTTATGTTTTACCCTCATTTTATTGACTTTGAATTTGGATCGTGATTATGAATTTTATTGTGTTTTTTTTTAAATACACGTTCGGTAAAAAAAGAGAAAACATTTAATACAATGAAAAGTTGTTATTTTAATTTTGATCATTTTTTAACATACCTGCATATGTCAAATATGAATTTAACCATAACGATTTACTGTCATTGAGATAAACAACACAAGAAAATATCGTTATTTATCGTGATTTCTATGTTGGATGGGCAGTTATCTGTGAGAATATATACAGTCAAGTTGTCAATATCGAATTGGACTTGTCTTCCAGCAGTGTAAAATATGGAAATCGTCTGAAAAGATGACAGGAGATAAACATATCCGATTAAAAGTGTATCTACATTCCGAGCTGGGGCATCAAAGGCAGACAGCTGAACACACAGGCATGTCATAAACACAGAGTGACATTAATGAATTGAATCTGCCTTGACCTTTCCTTCCACGTGTCATCATAATTTTTAATTTTACAGATATAAGGGAAGGTAGACACCAAGACATTGCTAACATGATTGAATCGAATGGTAAATCTTATAAAAATCATGACCTTTCACTTGGATCGTAACGCCCAATGGTCAGTGGGCACTTATCACTGTAGAGGGCAGTCGCCACTGTGATAGAAATAAAGGAGCGGTTTGATGTGAGTCAAGGTCTTAACCAGTTAGAACTAGAAATAAGCCTCAGTGATGCTATCAACTACCTACCGGATACAAGCCCTACTGTGGTTATAGCAACTTATTGCTCTTAGCCATAGTGACTCCAAGTCATAGTGTAGATATCAACTACTGGATCCAAGCCGTACTGTAGATATCAATTACTTGCTCCATGTCATACTGTAGATATCAATTACTGACTCCAAGTCATACTGTAGATATCAACTACTGGCTCCAAGCCGTACTGTAGATATCAACTACTGGCTCCAAGCCGTACTGTAGATATCAACTACTGGTTCATAGTCATACTGTAGATATCAATTACTGGCTCCAAGCCGTACTGTAGATATCAACTACTGCCTCCAAGCCGTACTGTATATATCAACTACTGGCTCCAAGCCATAGTGTAGATATCAACTATTGGCTCCAACCCATACTGTAGATATCAACTACTGACTCCAAGTCATACTGTAGATATCAACTACTGACTCCAAGCCGTACTGTAGATATCAACTACTGACTCCAAGTCATATGGTAGATATCAATTACTGACTCCAAGTCATACTGTAGATATCAACTACTGGCTCCAAGTCATACTGTAGATATCAACTACTGACTCCAAGTCATACTGTAGATATCAACTACTGACTCCAAGTCATACTGTTGATATCAACTACTGGCTCCAATTCATACTGTAGATATCAATTACTGACTCCAATTCATACTGTAGATATCAACTACTGGCTCCAATTCATACTGTAGATATCAATTACTGACTCCAAGTCATACTGTAGAAATCAACTACTGACTCTTAGTCATACTGTTGATATCAATTACTGACTCCAAGTCATACTGTAGATATCAACTACTGACTCCAATTCATACTGTAGATATCAACTACTGACTCCAAGTCATACTGTACATATCAACTACTGGCTCCAATTCATACTGTAGATATCAACTACTGACTCCAAGTCATACTGTAGATATCAACTACTGGCTCCAAGCCATACTGTATATATCAATTACTGACTTCAAGTCATACTGTAGATATCAACTACTGACTCCAAGTCATACTGTAGATATCAACTACTGACTCTTATAGATATCAACTACTGACTCTTAGTCATACTGTTGATATCAATTACTGACTCCAAGTCATATTGTAGATATCAACTACTGGCTCCAAGTCATACTGTAGATATCAACTACTGCCTCCAAGTCATACTGTATATATCAACTACTGGCTCCAATTCATACTGTAGATATCAACTACTGCCTCCAAGTCATATTGTAGATATCAACTACTGGCTCCAAGTCATACTGTAGATATCAACTACTGGCTCCAATTCATACTGTAGATATCAATTACTGACTCCAAGTCATATTGTAGATATCAATTACTGACTCCAAGTCATACTGTAGATATCAATTACTGACTCCAAGTCATACTGTAGATATCAACTACTGACTCCAAGTCATACTGTAGGTATCAACTACTGCCTTCAAGCCATAGTGTAGATATCAACTACTGCCTTCAAGTCATATTGTAGATATCAACTACTGCCTTCAAGCCATAGTGTAGATATCAACTACTGCCTTCAAGTCATATTGTAGATATCAACTACTGGCTCCAAGTCATACTGTAGATATCAACTACTGGCTCCAATTCATACTGTTGATATCAATTACTGGCTCCAATTCATACTGTAGATATCAATTACTGACTCCAAGTCATATTGTAGATATCAACTACTGGCTCCAAGTCATACTGTAGATATCAACTACTGACTCCAAGTCATACTGTAGATATCAATTACTGACTCCAAGTCATACTGTAGAAATCAACTACTGACTCTTAGTCATACTGTTGATATCAATTACTGACTCCAAGTCATACTGTAGATATCAACTACTGACTCCAAGTCATACTGTAGATATCAACTACTGACACTTAGTCATACTGTTGATATCAATTACTGGCTCCAATTCATACTGTAGATATCAACTACTGACTCCAATTCATACTGTAGATATCAACTACTGACACTTAGTCATACTGTTGATATCAATTACTGGCTCCAACCCATACTGTAGATATCAACTACTGACTCCAAGTCATACTGTTGATATCAACTACTGGCTCCAATTCATACTGTAGATATCAATTACTGACTCCAATTCATACTGTAGAAATCAACTACTGACTCTTAGTCATACTGTTGATATCAATTACTGACTCCAAGTCATACTGTAGATATCAACTACTGACTCTTAGTCATACTGTTGATATCAATTACTGACTCCAAGTCATACTGTAGATATCAACTACTGACTCCAATTCATAGTGTAGATATCAACTACTGGCTCCAAGTCATACTGTACATATCAACTACTGGCTCCAATTCATACTGTAGATATCAACTACTGACTCCAAGTCATACTGTAGATATCAACTACTGGCTCCAATTCATACTGTAGATATCAATTACTGACTCCAAGTCATACTGTAGAAATCAACTACTGACTCTTAGTCATACTGTTGATATCAACTACTGACTCTTAGTCATACTGTTGATATCAATTACTGACTCCAAGTCATATTGTAGATATCAACTACTGGCTCCAAGTCATACTGTAGATATCAACTACTGACTCCAAGTCATACTGTATATATCAACTACTGGCTCCAAGCCATAGTGTAGATATCAACTACTGACTCCAAGTCATACTGTAGATATCAACTACTGGCTCCAAGTCATACTGTAGATATCAACTACTGCCTTCAAGCCATAGTGTAGATATCAACTACTGCCTTCAAGCCGTACTGTAGATATCAACTACTGGCTCATAGTCATACTGTACATATCAACTACTGGCTCCAATTCATACTGTAGATATCAACTACTGGTTCCGAGCCATACTGTAGATATCAACTACTGGCTCCAAGCCGTACTGTAGATATCAACTACTGACTCCAAGCCATACTGTAGATATCAACTACTGACTCCAAGTCATACTGTAGATATCAACTACTGACTCTTAGTCATACCGTTGATATCAATTACTGACTCCAAGTCATACTGTAGATATCAACTACTGACTCCAAGTCATACTGTAGATATCAACTACTGACACCACCTAATACTGTATTTGTCATCTACTGACTCGACTTCATTCCGTAGATATCAACTACTGACTCCAAGTCATACTGTAGATATCAACTACTGCCTTCCACTCATAGTGATATACTGTAGATATCAACTACTGACTCCAAGTCATAGTGTAGATATCAACTACTGCCTCCAAGCCATACTGTATATATCAATTACTGCCATACTGTAGATATCAACTAATGGCTCCAAGCCGTACTGTAGATATCAACTACTGACTCCAAGCCATAGTGTAGATATCAACTACTGGCTCCAAGCCATACTGTAGATATCAACTACTGACTCCAAGTCATACTGTAGATATCAACTACTGACTCTTAGTCATACTGTAGATATCAACTACTGGCTCCAAGCCGTACTGTAGATATCAACTACTGACTCCAAGCCATAGTGTAGATATCAACTACTGACTCCAAGCCATACTGTAGATATCAACTACTGACTCCAAGCCATACTGTAGATATCAACTACTGACTCCAAGTCATACTGTATATATCAATTACTGACTCCAAGTCATAGTGTAGATATCAACTACTGACTCCAAGTCATACTGTAGATATCAACTACTGACTCCAATTCATAGTGTAGATATCAACTACTGGCTCCAAGTCATACTGTAGATATCAACTACTGACTCCAATTCATAGTGTAGATATCAACTACTGGCTCCAAGCCATACTGTAGATATCAACTACTGACTCCAAGCCATACTGTAGATATCAACTACTGACTCCAAGCCATACTGTAGATATCAATTACTGGCTCCATGTCATACTGTAGATATCAACTACTGGCTCCAAGTCATACTGTTGATATCAATTACTGACTCCAAGTCATACTGTAGATATCAATTACTGACTCCAAGTCATACTGTAGATATCAACTACTGACTCCAAGTCATACTGTAGATATCAACTACTGACTCTTAGTCATACTGTTGATATCAATTACTGACTCCAAGTCATACTGTAGATATCAACTACTGACTCCAAGTCATACTGTAGATATCAACTACTGACTCTTAGTCATACTGTTGATATCAATTACTGACTCCAAGTCATACTGTAGATATCAACTACTGACTCCAAGTCATACTGTAGATATCAACTACTGACTCCAAGTCATACTGTTGATATCAATTACTGACTCCAAGTCATATTGTAGATATCAACTACTGGCTCCAATTCATACTGTTGATATCAACTACTGAATTCATGCCGTAATTGGGGGGGGGGGCGTCCTTGGGCGAAAGGGTTTTGAAGACACGCGACTGGTGCGAGAACATGTTCTTACCAAGTATCGCTCAAACAACGAGAACATGGCCGAGAACAATAAAATGGCGTTCACAATAAAAAACGATTGTACAACAAACTTAAAAAAATTGGCGATCTACCAAATCATGGATGATTTAATTGAAGTTGACGAAAACAGAAAAGAAATACTGTTACCACTTATGTCCACTATGTGCTCTCTTGCCAGCGAAGACGAATGACCGAACTTGGATTTGGTGAAAACGTTGTCACGCTCATGTCCAATGTCGCAGACATGTTCCTATCAGTCGTGACGTTTACATGCATGTTAAAGACGAGTTACATGACCAATTACTGAAGACCTATCGTGGCGGGTATCTACTAATTCTACCAGATAAACAGCTGCTGATATTCGTGTGGTATTGTGCAGATCAGGATAGCCAAAGGGAAATAGCGGTGCTGTTTGGAATCGGTGAATTGGCCGTCAATACAACATTAAGACGTGTCTGATTTGTTGTGTGAACATTAAACTAAATACATCTGTTGGCCAAATGCGGAACATGAAATTGAAATCGCAGAAAGTTTCAAAGTCATGTCGGGAATTGGTAACATTGTGGGTGCGCTAGACGGTACATATCTTCCCATAGTAAATTGCCCAGGAGGCGACAACGATTATATCAATCGCAAAGAGTTTCCATCTGTACAGCTGCAGCTGATAGTGGATGACAGATTACTGATAAACAATGCATACGTTGGTAGGCCAGGGTCAACCCATGATGCTAGGGTCCTTCGCAATTCGTCGTTTTATGGAGAGGCTGAAGCTGGCAGGAATGTTACTGCAGGACAACTAGTGATTGGTGATTGTGCTTACCCTCTTGGTAACTGGCTGTTTACACCTGACAGAGACACTGGTCACTTAACACCCTCACAGAAGAAATTCAACAAAGCATTGTCTTCAGCAAGACAGTGTGTTGAAATTGCTAATGCACATTTGAAAGGACGGTTTCGTAGGCTACAGAAAGTGTACTGCAAAGAGGTTGAAGATATATGCAAACTCACAATGTCCTGCTGTGTTCTACACAATCTGTGTATTATTTGTGCAGATGAAATCGATGATTTTATTTATATAAACTTTGTGCAAAATGTCAGCAATTACATGAACATTTTTCAAAACCTGCAAAATGGTGAAAATGACAGAGCCCAGATAACTGCTGATTTGTAATTATGAACTGTGAACTCTATAATACATCAATGTATTGTATTTTGTCACAGTGTGTAACAGTTTTCAAGAACAAGATCATTAAACAATTCTGCTATTATTGTGTAATTAGTCCTTTTAATATTAGCCAGCTAAATGCTGGATGTCAGGAACTTAAACCGAATGCTGAAGTTAACTTCTTGGTCGATTCCAATCCAATTAAGATACAGGATGCAAAACATACATTGGCATTTGAATTAATTACCTTGACCTTTGAACTTGGGTCAGTTGACTTCTTGTTGGATTCTGGTCCGCTTTGCCTGATGTCATAACAAAATATTTTGCAGCGAAATATATACAAAATCTTTACCTTTGACCTTATCCCGATGAGCTTTGATCAGTTGTAGGCTAGTCAATTTAGCCCCGATTTAGCCAAACCTCAAAAAAATTGCAACAAATGGTTTTTTTTACATATTTTGATAGATAAGGGTCCTATAAAACACAGGTAAAAAATCGTCCCTTCAAATAAGGTGGGAAACCCCCTTTTCGGGGTCAGTATGTAGGACACCTCGAATTTTGCATGTAATCACCGATGCTCTGCTCCATTTGCGAAAATTACAATCAAGGTCATCTAAATAAGAACACGTGCAGGACTGCCTTATTTTTAGAACTTCATTCCCATGAAATAATGAAGGCGCAATATATAAATCCCGAATAGTGACCGTAAAAATTGGCGGGAAACGTTTTGTAAAGGTCATTATAAAGGACACCCTACAATTTCTATATAATCAGTGACCCCAGTTGTATTAGATGCGTTTAAAATAATAGTCATCTAAATATGAGTATATTTGTGGAAAACTGACTAACAATTAGAGTGCATTTCTATATTGTTTTACAGTGTGTAAGAATATTCCTATATTATGACTGTTAAATATAGCCGGAATGTCTCTGCATTGGTCATTATATAATATGTTTCCAATATGCTACTGACTGAAGAAATCATTATCAGTAAAATTATGATAAATTCAAATAATGTCTGTTAAGATTGTACAAACATCCGGGCAAACAAGTGGCTGTTGTCGTTAAAATAATTATCACGGGAATCTGAATTTACTAAATTTCTTCTTGCAAATCATGTACAGTAATATCGTTCAAATAATAGTTCCTTGGTGTTCTCATTTGCATAGTACTGGATATTTATTTTTGCTAAAGATACCACGTGCTCCTTTGATATCATTGGTCTTGGAATAGGTTTTCCAAATTTGTTATTCGGAGTTAGCATACCCATGACATGAAATGTCCCAAAGTCATCTATAGTTCTAGTGTTGTGGTCAACGTTGTCCGTGGTGTATTGTATGCAATGGTCTTCCTGTATAGAAATATCACTTTCTGCATTTACCGTTGCTGCACAGCTTTCAAATGTCTGAACCTCTGTGTAGGAAGCACAAAAACCCAGCTTATTTAGAGTATCCAATAAGAATCTGGAACCAAACTGGTGGTGAAGTTGTACACCAAGTGAAATTTGTAAAGGCGCCAAAAAGTTTCTTGGTTTGATAGCCTGCACAATTGCATGTCCAATCGAAGATATTTTCAAGTTTTTATCTTTCACAAGAATAAGGGAAGACAAAAACGTATATATAGATGGAGGGAGGTATTCAATGTGTTTCTCTTCAGACGAAATTTCTTCGGTCGATGGATAGTGAGTTTTTGAAGTTTCTACAGCACGAACATCTTCTCTTATTAACGCTGCAGCAGCATTGATTATGGCACTTTTCTCTTCTTCTTGGTCTTTGGATTTAGGTCTTTTATAAAAAATCATGCAATATAGATTTTGCATTTGATGTTAATGTCACTATGTTTTGCTTTCCGTTCATTTCAGTTATCACGATCTCATTTCCAAAGTGTTCTTTTAGACGGTCCTTCGTGTATTGTTGACCATATGCATTTTCTGCTTCAGAATGTTCAGACATCTTCTCAACAAGATCAGATATACTGATTTGTGAATCTGCATTTTCGCGCAAGTACGACGCAGCATAAAGGAAACTTTCATTGAGAGTGGAAGGTCGTCCTTTTTTGCAGAATACTACTCCCCTGGTTTAGACTTGAACGTTCTAAAGTTCGTACTGCTTTGATGATGGTGTATAGCATCAAATGCATGCAGATCAGAAGTGAATTGAATTCTTCCAAAAACTTCGTTTCCCAACTCAGCATTTCTTTGTTTGTACAGGTCTCTTAGTGTTTGGTCGCAATTATCAGTTTTTATTGCAGATACGTTCGATCCGCGTTTGAGTCCCGATTTCTTTGCACTTAAACCGCAAAATATGCACTGGCTTTTGTAATCGAATGTGCCCTGAGACCTTAAAGCTGTCGTTGAAAGTATACTGTTCGCAGAAGCATTTTTAATAGCAGTATATGTATTTAAAAATCTGTTTATTTCCTTATTGTTCGTGAATGATTTTCGACATGATATATGTACTTTATCTCCAGGTTCAACAGAGACATTTGTTTGTCTCAGCTGATTAGCTTTCGTTATTTTAACACACCCTTTTGCTGTTAACGTAACACCCAACTTCTTGATTGCAGATTGAACAAAGCGACGAGGTTGTATCCATTCCATATATACTGAAAATATCAAATAAATCATTTTAGCACCAAGGAACGTATATTAACTTCCGTGTTAAAATGAAAAACGAGATTCTGGCAGATTTACATTACTTCGATGTTTGATGCTTAAGGGCTTCCATACTTATTTTTTCCGTCAAAACCTCGATATGTTAGATATTGATGAAATTTTCAATTGACATGTTGTGTTATGGACAGGATATATTTTAGTTACTTAACTCCTTCATAAAACCTCTATGAAATAAGTTTATTTCATGTCTAGATATCTAAATTTGATATTTTACCGGTATGTTAACAGTTCTGTTCTATGTTTAGAATCTCGCGATGTTATGATCAGCTTTCCGACAATTTTGTTTAAATTTCATTCTTTCTTCATATAACTATATAGCAAAGTATTCAGGGACATGTTGCACACCATTACTGTTTCTCATTTGTGATAATAAATTGTTTCCTTGTCATAAAATAATCCAAATCTTCATCGGCTGGTCATCACTGCAGCCGTCTGCAACCATCTAACGGCAGCCCATAGGTATCGCGCTTACGGCAGAAAAATAGCCGATATATTGAATGCAAAAAAATCGATTTTCCCACTTGCCGATTTCGGCCGATTTTTCTACCCAAGTAATTAATGATATATTTTGATGAAAAATACCGTTATTTCTTTTGTTGCAATTTTTTTAGGTTTTCCGACTGATTGATCAGCCTATTGACTCCTTGTTTGATTCCGATCCACTTTTCCTGATAATGTCATAACAGAATATGCAAAGAATCTAAATGACATCATGCCATGGCAGAAGCTGGTGAGCTAATGATGTGGATAAATGACATGAAACTGGTAAGCTTTGCAATCTTATTTATTGAAATTATTCAACAATTACATGTACAAAACAAAACAAAAATAAAATGAAAAAATAAACAGAAATATGAAAATATATTGATGGACGGTCAGTAACATTACTGCTTTGTCAATTGCAATTTATCTGAATGCATATTCGAAGTGTTTACTCCAAAAATACAAAAAATGTTGATTGCTAGGAAAGAGTGCAATGTATTAAGCTTTACATCGCATGATACTGTCATGTCCTGTCTTAGTCACACAAAAACTGAACTTGTATACTGTATCTGATGATTGTAATTTCACTACTATATCTAAGTTATAGCTTTTATCTAAAGCGACAAAATCATATCACACCTATATCTCTCTGACATCACAGATCGACAAAAAATGTACAACGGTTGTCATATATCATAATGTCACCACTATAACAGTCACTATGCTTTTATTTAAAGCCATAATATCAATCATGTCACATTTTCATCAGATATGACGTGACGAAAAGAAGAAACAATGGCGTCTGAACAGTAACCTACACTGACATATTTTAGGCAGAAGAATCTGAATCACTCTGTTTCTGCTTGTTATCCTGGTTGTCGCTAATAATGTCGAGCAGTCTATCCAGCCTTGTTTTGCTTCTTGATAAATTTGAACCTCCTTGTTTCCATTTCTTCCTGGTTTTCTTGGTCCGAGTTCATCCATCGAATAATTTTATCCACTCCACTGGATACCCTATTCTTCCGTTTCCTTCCTGGAATTTCCTTGACATGTTTCTTTGAAACAGGTGCCTGTGGTGATTCTAATGCATTTTCACTATCTGAGGACTAGCTGATTTGTGGCAAATATAACAGGTCGATTTTGATTGATGTTTGGCCATCATAAAAAAGTGATATATTTGTACACAAAACATTTATCAATATTTATCACATAATTGTCCTGTTATACCATGTAATAACTTCTACCTACAATTTAAATCCTGTTCTCAGATTTAGTGTGTTTATCGTTTTTATTATCATCCGATATGTTGCCGATACATCACGTGTGTTGTGTAGATAACCTGTTATCGAGTTTGAAGACATGAACAAATTTAGGAATCTGCCAAATCATGACATCTATCTTAGTTATCATACGAACGCTGTTTTCTAAACGTGATTTCAAGTTTAACAACAGTCATTAGACGACATGCAATTGCCGGTTCTCACCTCACCTTATAGTTCCGCCATCTTTGTTCTTCTGACTCCCGCTCAAAAGGTAGTGTGGAATTTGTTCCGAGAACAGTGTTCCAGGTAGATGTTCTCGGCGTTAGGGTGAGATTTTAACACGGGAACATTGTTCTCGTCACAAGAACATCTCGCCCAAGGACGGCCAGGAATATCAACCGACTAGGAAGGAAACCTAGCCGAGCGATGGCCACAAACAACCACAACAACGACAAATATTTACAAATATATTACAAGATAGATTACATTACATCATTTACAGTTTATATTTTTTGTATTTTCTGATCTATAAAATCCACTCACGATCCATCCATTCAACATTGTACTATATCACACTCTCAAACTACACAGCATCACACTAACAATCCTTAACACTACTGATCATAAAATATACAGAAGCCCTAAAGTCTCTGTAGCTTCACTAGGCAATATCACAGCTGGGAATGTCACAGATGGACGTCAAAAGAGTCAAAGAAGTTCCAAAAACAGGTACAGAATAATTATATGACTGTTCCACATTCCAACCACTCCGCCAGACCGACAGTTGCCTCAAAGGATCTGCTGTTTCCCTTGCTGACGGCTTCGGTAAGACAACTTGACTGCCCCCCTTTCGGGTCTCCATATCACGCTGACACTCCCGTCATAACGGTACTACAAGAGAACACATACTTATGGTAAACATAGTCTCCATCTCCCGAGGACACGACACTGTATACCGCGGTACCAAAAGTACTCATTCAGAAAATCCTGCACATAACATTGGCACCTTTCATCTACCGTACTTTTCCACATGGACAATATTGTCCCAACAGTCTCCCCTTCAGACGCTACAAAATACATAGAATAACCCTAATTATGATAAGTCTACCTAACATTGGTTCATATTGCCTGTAAAAGCTATACACGACATTATTTAGCTGTTATAAGATGTTTACAGGTAGTTTACTGTATAAACACTACTCACGAGCGCGCACGGGCGTACAGGCAGATACAATAACAAACAATCCAATACACGCTCAAAATCAACACGTACGACTCAGAAGTTATATACACACATAGAAAGGAAAAAAGAATAGTTTATGTGCTCACCGTGACTGATATTTCACGCTTCTAACTGTAAAACTGGCATCTGCATTCCCATGCCACCTCAACACCTTACTATTCAGGGTGGCCGCTCTACTACGGAAACCCAAAACAACCAACCCTAAGCACACGTAGCGTTACCAAATTACCAAATTGTCCGGAAAGTGTCGCATTGTGACACTGACTGCAAGCCATAGTGGAGGTATCAACATCTGACTGCAAGATAGTTTGGGATATAAAAACATGTCTAGAAACCATAGTGGTGATATCAACTACAGATTCCAAGCTCGATTCATGCCATAGAGCGGAAATCAACTACGGACTCCATTTGTTGAAAACAAATATGACTATATACCGATATCCGTTCAAAAGTACATTTCGTTGACATACAATCGGCAAAAGAAAATGCACGGGAAAATACTCATAGAAAATAAATTATTGAAAACTACGTCATAGTATTAGTTGGATCGTAGCCGACTTTAATCTGTTTTATCTTGTTGTCTACTGTTGAAGGCTGGTAATGTAGGTAAAGTCAACACACTCGCTTGTGTTCACAGCGGAACGTGATGCTCTTTAACAAAGGGAACAAGCGGACAGGTTGATTTTTATCAGTATACGATACAGCTGTTATCTGAATCACTCTAGATCTGACTGAATGATTCGGAAAACATCGGACAGAAAACGTAAAATCTCCCTGGGGCTAATAGATTGCTATTCGTTCTGTATTCATAGTTTCCCCTCTCCCTTGCTAGATTAATTTTGGAACTGTTTCTAAAGTCGACTGGAAATGATAATGATAATTTTGACCGGAAGAAGATAACGTTTGGATATAACATTCAAATCGTCACTCGAGTTCTAAAATCATCGATCATTTCATCTTTATCATCTGCATTGTATCGCTTTGATATGTGAAATTATACGGATGAAATAAAAACAGTCACAAGATGCATTTTTATGGAAATGAGGACAACTATCTTTCGGGACACATCTTACTCCAAATAGATGTCGTTTCTGTCGTTACCATCGCATTATGCATTATTGTACAGATATCGTAAGCTATGTTTAAGTGAGTAAATCCTCAGCAATGTATGACATTGATGTATCAGATGTTCCGGCCCTGTCATATCGTTACGTCTGAATAACAATGGGAGTGGGGAACCTTCCAGATATCTCTAGTTTTTCTTTATCACAACTTACAGAATTTGTACAAAAATGCAAATTCTCAGAGAAAGATAGGGCCAAACAATAAATTAAACCGAATCAAAAAGCTGCTTCGTCGTTCTAAGACTCTTCAGCGTTACTAATGTTAAAGCCTATAAGACGACTGAGCAAATTACAAAGTGATCGAAAGAAATTTAGGCTGAGAGGAGCACTAGCCCTATAAATAGATAAATTGTGTTGTTTTTATATACTTACGAATAGCGTCAGTAAATGTAAATTATGATGAATGTCATGTAGTGCTTGTCTTGTTGGTAAAACCTTTCGGATTTGGTTATCTGTCAATCTGTCTACCTTTTAGAAAACAAGTTTGCTTCTTTTGTGACATACCAAAGAATTGGTGTAAAAGAAAAACATACAAACGACATGAAGGGTGTCTAGAATATGTCAACGACTAGTCTCTTATTAGGACAGGTGTCCAACGACTAGTCTCTTATCAGGACGGGTGTCCAAGGCCTTGTCAACAACAAGCATCTTATTAGGACGGATGTGGAAGGCCTTGTCAACGACTAGTCTCTTTATCAGGACGGGTGTCCAAGACCTTGTCAACGACTAGTCTCTTATCAGGACTGGTGTCCAAGGCCTTGTCAACGACTAGTCTCTTATCAGGACGGGTGTCCAAGGCCTTGTCAACAACAAGCATCTTATCAGGACGGTAGGGGAAGGCCTTGTCAACGACTAGTCTCTTATCAGGACGGGTGTCCAAGACCTTGTCAACAACAAGGATCTTATCAGGACGTGTGTCCAAGGCCTTGTCAACAACAAGGATCTTAACAGGGCGGGTGTGGAAGGCCTTGTCAACGACTAGTCTCTTATCAGGACGGGTGTCCAACGACAAGGGTCTCATCAGGACGGGTGTCCAAGGCCTTGTCAACGACCAGGATCTTATCAGGACGGGTCTGCAAGGCCTTGTCAATGACAAGGGTCGTATCAGGATGCGTGTCCAAGGCCTTGTCAACGACCAGGATCTTATCAAGACTGATGTCATATTAGGATATTTCGTCACAAGGTAACGGATTTTCATCATCGCCTCCTTATTTTTGCCGTTTTATCACCTCTACCTAATTTATGATGACAAAACCCTTGTTTAAGGTTTTGTCGACTTATTGATATACCAAGAATACATCGATGTAGACGCTCTCGATAACATCATATCGTTTGTCTAGTATAATTTTCATACAATGAAAGAAAATACATATTTTTACAGACTGGTTAAATAAGCTATAATCTTGTCAAAACATGTTAAATCACGGTGCTAAGTGGCTAAGGTATCTGACTGTCCTCAGCACTTGCCTTTTACCTCTGTGTCGCGGATTCGAGGTTTTCCCTTCCTACCTAAACCAAGCATATCCTTAAATGCCAATGGCGGTTGATAGAACGTAATCCAGCAATCATGTTGATTTACATCCCAGTTGGTTGATATTATTTCGCTGTGATATGTATCAACCATAATTTGCATAATATTTGATCGATACAGTACCAAAAGAGTTTTGTACAATAGTCATTGACCCATGATAAAAACATATCATGTTACATTTACTGGTTCATTTTATATATTTTTTTCCTTGTAATTTAGTTTTGTCCTTTTTCAAAACATCTATAGCAGTGTTAGCGTTAAGTACTGGTGTTTTCGGGACGATGTGATATATTCGCATAAGCCTCTTTGTGATAGTACGGAATTGACGCCGACTTTATAGTGCTGTCACACTGAAACATTCTGCAACAGAACACACATGCAGGTCAAACCATATCTGACAACGAGCAAACCATTGTTATACTACCTCAATGCGGAACGTTAAGCAGGGAGTAGTAATATACAATTTCAGAACATTCAGCATATCTCGGCCAGGGGAGAGAAACCAAGGCCTTCGTCATAGAGACGAACGCTAAAACCTAACAGTGAGATCAATTCTGCTTTATGGATATGGTAGTAATCGTCAGTCCGGAAAAGTTGGTTCTGGCTATTAGTAAACACTAACTGATGACTTCCGAAGGATTCCGGACTGAGTTGAGGTATCTGCCAGTAACAGAGCCATCCAAATTGGAACTGTCATCACTGATCATTTTATGTTAAAGAATCGGTGAGTATTAGTTTAGGCTCATTTACTACAATATCTATATAAAAAAATGTAGATCCTGCTAAACAAAACTGACTACCTGATATTGTTATCAGATTGGAAAAAAAAAAAATAATGAGTTCACAAAATAAAAAAGAGAAATGTCATATACAATTGGCATCTGGAAGAACCTTTTACAATTGAGCTGAACCTTCACCATAAATTCACTCACTGAAGCAGGGAGATACATTCTAATCCAAACTAATACCGTCGTCTGGACGGAGAATTAATTTTGCTGCATGCCCTTATAAATCAGACAATTAATGTACATATCAAACACTATGTAATGCCGATTCCACGGTGCTGGCACACGGTATAAAGTACAAATCCATTACAGGAACGACCAGCAGACTATATAAGGAATATGTCCTCCCCATGTAAAGTACAACGTCAACACCCCGTCGAGTGTCTACTAAGCAAACAAGAAATGCTTCATTAATAGTTAACATTGAAGGAAACTTTTACATCTGAACTTTCCATGACATTTTCGTGTTTCTATTTTGGTTTCAAGCTGCTTTAGTTCCTTTTTGCCGGCTATGGTGATGCTAGTAAATTTATGGTCGTTTTCGGCCATGTGATTTCTCTATTCTAAGTACTTTACAACTAGAGCTGGTGAAAAAGCATTTGTTGACAATGGTTACTAAGTTGATAAAAACAACTGCAAGACATTATTGAATTATTTCGATTTGTTTTCACCGTTGAAGGTTACTGCGGTATAGAATGGTTTTCTGGCCCATTTACCGTCGTTGTAACAGGCATGCGAAATAGATTGATAGATCCATAGTCGATAAACATAACATGAATATTAATAAAATCACTAAATGATTTCTCATTAAATGAAAATGCCATTTGCTGTTAAAACAAAAATCACGAAATCAATTATTCATCATATAAAGTCATGTGTACATGTAAATGGTGTTTTTACAGTAAACATAAAATTTAAACTCTAATTGCATGAAAATAGTATGTTACATGTTATCAACGCAAGTTTTGTAAGTTGTATCAAGAAATGACAGTTAAACTATTTTGCTATTGTTGTTATTTTTACCACATTATATGTTTTATGTAGGGTACATTATGAAGTTTGTGATATACAGACAAATACAAGGAATACACATCATTTCAGTTCACTAGTGTCTTGTAACACTCCACAAAATATAGTGTAAAACAGTCATCAATTTAAAGACAAAGGTGTGTGAAGTACATACCCCTAACACAAGTAAAAAACCTAGCCATGAACCTATAATAAAACACACACGACACGTCTACCAAATCCAGTTACTGCACACCGGGATTGTCCACCATATTTTTCCTCCTTTCGTCGAAGAATAGGAAGGACGAATTTATTACAGGGTGAAAATTTGTTACATTAATATAACCCGTAGAGGGTGAATAAACATGATGCGAATCCGTGTACTATTGTTAAAGGGAGAAAATAACCCTAGGCGAAAATATCCCATTGTACAGTAATAGAAATCATTCTACTGGCTTATTAACACAGTCATATATCAGAGAGTATCAATTACAGATCATATATTCTAACACACAAAGTTACTTGATATTGACAGGAGGAAATTGAAACGGAATCACGTGAAAGACACGCTTATGTTGTAAGAAAACCACAAAACATAAAATGTGATACCTAAGATAATTATTGTCACACATCCTGGGGGATGAATCAGATTACAGTAAATGACGATGTCATTTCTTATAATAATATATTTATTGTTACACATCATTGAGGATAAATATGATTACAGTAAATGACGATGTCATTTCTTATAATAATATATTTATTGTTACACATCATTGAGGATAAATCTGATTACAGTAAATGACGATGTCATGCCTTATAATTATATAATTATTGTCACACATCATGGGAGGATGAACCAGATGAATGACGCGGGGATGCCTTATCATAATATAGTTACTTCACCTCAACAACTATTCGTTATATCCAGCTTATACGAAATCATTTTGGTGTAAAGATATAGTATCTTAAAAAAAAATCTCTGAAACAATAATATATTGTCTAGGCAAAATTATATGGCAATATAATACATTGTCTTAAACAAAACAATATGATTCGTGTAGATTATCAAATTTACCAGACTTATCTGATATACATATATTTATTATCAAAGTAGGATGGGTCTGATTGAATGACGAAATCTTCAGCAGGCATAGTGGTATGGATGGCAGTACATCCACGCTATATACCAGTGTGATATTTCCATATCGCAACCTAGGGTTGAGATAGGTAGATTCTCTTGTATGATGTCAAAATAACAATTCACGGACGTCAAGCGATCCAATGACACTTTCGTTTCTATCGCGTCAGGTCAATAACGCGAAGCAGTGGAGCATGAAATACGTAATAAGGTCAAGATGAATGATAATACGCCTTCTTGTTAGTGAGATAGGGATCTCAATTCTCGAGAAAAGATCATTGATTTAGCAACACTAGGCAAGCTTGTGTTTGTTAACTCAATCATCTTCCCCTATAGCACCCCCAAGTGCGTGAAATATTCTTTCACTCTTAATCAAAATGCTGCGCTGTAAGAACTGTTCATGTAAAGTCCTAAATCTAATGTAACCCGTCCGTTAATTCGAAGATTATTTCAAGAAACTAATGGATTCTGTTGAAAATTATGCCATAGAATGGGTAAAACCAGAACAAACTGCGTTGGATGCATTTTCTGGGTATATTAAATCCATTCAGTGCATTATTCGTAAAAAATTTGCAGCTTGTGATCCAAAATGATCACAAAACACAGATATAAGCTTTCCTCGACCATGATGTTAAATCACATGAGAAGTATGTTGTGCCTGTGATAAGTCGTCAAATATCTTGATCCCTGTCTGCAAACATTATCACAGTTACTATATACAAAATGAACAGGGCTTGCTTGAAAAGGAAGGAACCCCCAATTATACATTATGCAATATTTCAAAAGACGAACTACTAACTAATCATGCTTCGGTGTTAAAATAATTCAAATTGCCTTTAAGAATACGGACCTCCCCCGTATATATTGGATTTCAAAACCTCCCAAGAATCCAAATTAAACCGTTGTATTGCTAACACGTCTAGCTGTTCAACCTAGTGTTTGACAACACTACTAACTACCATTCTTAATAGTATCGAATCTGGTTTACAGTCTTATTATCTTACAATATACTTCAGAAATGGAATTAATAGTATGTGGTTTTGAAGAACTCCAAAGAGCTTCTGAACAATATTCAACACTCTATTCTATCAAAACATTTGATTTTCCATGTTTAAAATCATACCCTATTCTAAACTGAAAGAACTCCTTCGTACTGTTGTTACGTGAGTTTTCTTCTCCAAAAAAGGTGGACAGGGGTTTACATATATGGTCGCTAACTATTCTATGCGTCCAAATAAAAGAAGAAATATACAAGGGACGTTAGCATTAAGATGAGTTTCGTTTCTGGTTTAAAACATTTTTCGTTGAGTTCGGTGGTAAGATCTACCAACAGACTATTGGCTTACCTAAGGGAACTAACTGCACCTCTCTGTTGGTTGATTTGCTTTATTTTCATTTTCATACGAAACTGAATGTATCAGGAGCTTATCAAAACAGGTCATAAAGACCTTGCAAAGTCGTCTTATTTCACTTTCAGATATATTGAAGTCGTCTTGCCTTTACATATAAAGAAATATATTGACGAAGAAAACTCCGAATGCTGTAGAGATATACTGACCTAAACTGATCGATCGGCGTTGTAATTTTGTAAGCTGATTTCTTATTTCTTACTTCACATGTGGTTAAAGTAGCAACTATAGGATATTTATAAAATTAATTTAAAAATATCGACGTTGGTTTAGTGTCACATAGTTCCTGTTTGGAATAGGTACAACATGCTACTAAGTATGAGCATATTTCAAAATGTGTTAAAAGTGGATGGATGTTTTACTTTGTAAGTGTGCTAAGCTGTAAAACTAACGATTTATATCAGAATATAGTTGGATAGTTGTTCATCACCTGTATGATAATCGTGATGATATCCCTGTATTCCCAACCTATGGTGTTTACATGCCACAGTGTATTAGATATTCTAGAGTCTTGTTCCCGTTATTGCGATTTTCGTGCAAAAAGTCGTCAACTGAAGGACAAACTCGTGACACAGGGTTTCAAAAAATGCAGGTTGATGGAAATTGCGTGGAAGTTTTATGGTGTCTATAGTTATCTCATTGAGAAATATTCTATTTCTTTTTGCGATAAGAAGCTTGACATGTTTAATGCTCGTTAAATTGCCGGTTGGTTCCGTTGTTGTATACATTGTTCGCATCTGAGAACGTGATATTACTTACTTGAATTAACCAAGGTTTATGTGGCGGATACCGTCAACTGATTCAACTAATCACGGACAGAAGCAAGATTAAAATCTTATCTGAGAAGTTTGTGTCACGTGAGAGGTGATGGATGACGACGACGTCAATTCAAGGTTACAGTTTTAAATAGGAAGCAAGCTATTAATCATAAAGTCATATTCCAGAAAATGTCATTATACTTCAAAAAATCACCTTAATTAATCTCGATCACTTGTCAATTTGCACAATATCAGTTCCAGGCTTCAACTTCAAATAACCATACGTTACAACATGAATTCAGTTACTGAAGTATGCCAGTGTCGCTTCATATGAAATAATCTGAAAACAGAAAAGTGATTGTTAGATTTTATGACTGCGCCCTCAAATATACAAACTGCCATATTACCTTGTTAAGTTCCACATTAATCGAATTACTCTCGGTATCAATGGATATCTACGAAATCATCATTCTACCGTTTTCTATAAAGCTCTTTCTGTGACTATTGAATTAGCTACATGTAATTTAGTATACCTCAGAATATAACATTCAACGTTGTCTAATATGAAGTCCAGACAGTAATTGTTGGGATGGTATTGCTTAAAATATATCCGCATTGTGTTATTACTTGACCTGCAATAGAAAGTATGAGCTATGAATAAATATCGTACGTAACAACACAATTGCGAACTGTATTCTTAGTTTTAAGAAGTGTAGTTTGTATCCCAATGTGTGGTCTAAGGATTTGGTCGCCGTCAAGATTCATCAGGCCCTATATCCTTATCACGACAAAATCTGATTGAATCTAATATGTCGGAACAAGGCGGAACGCTAATGGCTCCGGCAGGTACAACGAGGACATCTCCCGCCAAACCTACATTGACAAGGGGTAATTCTAGTGGCTGGCTTCTTCAGTCTTCCGGTACGCTGGTCAGCATCCATTTTGTCGTCTGTACTATCTAATCAGCACAAGACACATTAAAGGTTGAGGATTCCGGCACGTATATAATACATTTGTCACCATTTTGTCAGAAGACATTGGTTTTGTCGTTTGGTCAGTTCTAGAAGATACACTTCAGTAGTTTATTATTTAATTTCGTAGATATCTGTTAATGGTTTCTCCTCTGGTTTTTTCTTAATGTCACAATCGCGTTAAAACAAATCCTAGTGTACATTGAATGTTCAATCAAGCAATCGAGTATTGCTTAAGTAAAACATATCCTATATCGGCCACCACAAGCATATATATTGGCCTGTTTCCGTTATCTCTATTTTCGTGCAGGAAGTCGTCAACAGACAGGACAAACTTTAATTTGCCTGTTGGTTCCGTTGCTGTATAACTTGTTTTCATTTGCTGACCTGGATCCAACAACCATGGAAATAAAACTGTTTTTTTTTATTATTACTACGAGAACCTCTCATGATGTAGAGCCACTTGAGCGCTGACAATAATTTTCTAATAATAGTAAGTGACCGTGACCTTAAGACAACCCTGACATCCGAACGTCTTCAAGATATATCAGTGTTTTAGAAGTGTGTGAAGATTGATGAACGTCTTCAAATAGCTTGTTCACGCGGTGACAATGATTTTCTTAAAATACTGAAACTCAAACATGTCAAAGATGTTTTTCTTAAAAAAAATATCCCATACGGAATGAAGCCGGTCGCGTGCCAGGAGATTTCCTAAAAATAGAAACAGTGACCTTGACCCAACAAGACTGAAACTCGACTTTATCGTGGTATTTTGATGCTAATTCCTAAGACAATGAAGCCACTAGAAAGCTTAAATAACTTTATGAAATGATTATAGTAATTTTGAAAACGACTCCACAATCTTGCAGCCCAAAGTTTTATTCATGTGTAAAGTTTCATGATAATACCTTAATGAATAAAACCGCTAGATCGCTGACAAACTTTGTCACAGACGGACGGACTGACACAGTACAGCTGGAGTGGAAACAACAAAGGTTTAGTTCCACTTCTCACTTTTACTAATCTAAAGCGTTGACATTACAAATTGTTGTTTCGTGTATACACAGTCAAATTTAATGAAACATTGCAGAAACGTCGTAATGGAATGTTCTTTATCAAATACCTCAATCATAAATGTGTACACCAAAAGGTGCCTACAAAGGGAAGAATTGTCTGTTGTGTTCTTAGCCGTATCGTATGTAAAATGCCCATTAGAAGGCATTCAACATGGTTTTGTCTACATAATAACATAATGTCTATCAAATCAAGTCCAGGTTAAGCCAGGTATTCGCTTTTTTATTAAAGGGAAGGTATGACAAAGGAATCGAAATGAACCATTGATACCGCTTGTAAGCTCGATCTAGAGCAACAATTTAATTATGTATCTACGTCACTTTAATTAATTGGTATTCGGTTATTGGACACCTGAATGATTAATATGTAAGACTTTTTATGTATCTATATACAAATATCTTATATTTGAGCTACCACACAATGCACCTTTTATTAATAGATTTAAACATTTTTTTTTAGGATTGTTATCGTGAGCTTTGTGAAATCCTATCTGCTTGCCAGGAAGTAATTTATATTGTAGTAAAGTAACCTTGGTGTTTAATTTCCGATATTGCCTTACAAACACACTGTAATTCACGTGCAGTGTGACTTATTTCACGATAATTACAACTGTATATATAGATACAATAGACCTATTGTACTGTGGACATGATAAAGGAAATGAAATATTGTTACATAATTACGACAAACCTGTAATAACAATTAGAAATATTGAGGAACCAGACTGATCTCTCTCTGTGGAGTAATTATTATTATTTGTTGTATTACTCTTTGGTAAAGATAAACAAACAATAAAAGTCGTCGGGGAGAGGGGGTGGGGGGTAATATTGGTATTGGTAACCAGTAATATTGGTTCATACTCCCCACCATTTATTGTAATTGTAGGTCTATACAGCCAATGATAGACGTCAGTGATGTTGATTCATACTCCCCAACATTTATTGTAATTTTCTGTCTATACAGCCAATGATAGACGTCAGTGATGTTGATTCATACTCCCCACCATTTATTGTAATTATCTGTCTAAACAGCCAATGATAGACGTCAGTGATGTTGGTTCATACTCCCCACCATTTATTGTAATTGTAGGTCTATACAGCCAATGATAGACGTCAGTGATGTTGGTTCATACTCCCCAACATTTATTGTAATTGTAGGTCTATACAGCCAATGATAGACGTCAGTGATGTTGGTTCATACATCCCAACATTTATTGTAATTGTCTGTCTATACAGCCAATGATAGACGTCAGTGATGTTGGTTCATACATCCCAACATTTATTGTAATTGTCTGTCTATACAGCCAATGATAGACATCAGTGATGTTGATTCATACATCCCATCATTTATTGTAATTGTAGGTCTATACAGCCAATGATAGACGTCAGTGATGTTGGTTCATACTCCCCAACATTTATTGTAATTATCTGTCTAAACAGCCAATGATAGACGTCAGTGATGTTGGTTCATACATCCCAACATTTATTGTAATTGTAGGTCTATACAGCCAATGATAGACGTCAGTGATGTTGGTTCATACTCCCCAACATTTATTGTAATTGTAGGTCTATACAGCCAATGATAGAACTCAGTGATGTTGGTTCATACTCCCCACCATTTATTGTAATTTTCTGTCTATACAGCCAATGATAGACGTCAGTGATGTTGATTCATACATCCCAACTTTTATTGTAATTTTCTGTCTATACAGCCAATGATAGAACTCAGTAATATTGGTTCATACCCCCCAAAACATTCATTTTTTCTAATTGCAGCTATGAAGTTAACCAGTAGGGAATCGCGTTCAGATGGTGGGATGATGTGCTGGTTCCCTTAACCCTTTTTTAATCTTTTAGAAGTTTTTGACCAGAATAATGTCCTGACATTTATTTTTCATGGTGTTTTCATTTTTAGCTGTTCAATGAAATTTTCTATGTCAGACATTTCAGTATTTAAAAATTGCTTTTATTTTCAACTTTATCGTGTGTTGGTGGCGTTAGGGGAGGTAGAATGGGTTCTGATATTACGGTGCAGTTGTTGTTCACCGTGTTCAGATCTACGTCAGTCACGCTTGGATGCACGTGTGTTTCATTCGTGTTCTTGCCAAACATATCTAGAACAGCCATTAGTGTGGATCAAATTCGGTTGGTATTTCTACCAAGTTCAACCGCTCGGACGGGGTAATATTTTGACAACACCATCATTTTATATTTACAATTGGCCTATCGAAAGCTACCACAGTTTCATGATTAATTGCTTCTGCATTCGGTTATATAATATCGTAAAGTATTTCAAACGTTCGTTGGCTTAATTCCCATTGAAAATAATTATCTTCTTCCATCAGCTGGTCAGACATTTTGGCATAGGTTAATGCTGCTGCTGCTGTTTTTGTTGTTGTTGTTGTTGTTGTTGTTGTTGTTGTTGTTGTTATTGCTGCTGCTGCTGTTGTTGTTGTTGTTGTTGTTGTTATTGCTGCTGCTGTTGTTGTTGTTGTTATTGCTGCTGCTGTTGTTGTTGTTGTTGTTGTTGTTGTTGTTGTTGTTGTTGTTGTTGTTGTTATTGCTGCTGCTGTTGTTGTTGTTGTTGTTGTTGTTGTTGTTGTTGTTGTTGTTGTTGTTGTTGTTGTTATTGCTGTTGTTGTTGTTGTTGTTGTTGTTGTTGTTGTTGTTGTTGTTGTTGTTGTTGTTATTGCTGCTGTTGTTGTTGTTGTTGTTGTTGTTGTTGTTGTTGTTGTTGTTGTTGTTGTTGTTGTTGTTGTTGTTGTTGTTGTTGTTGTTGTTGTTGTTGTTGCATTATATCGGAATTGAAAGAGTTCATTTACGACAGGTGTGTAATGTACCGATAGATAACGGTATGAAAAGTCAGAGTTCGGGTCACACAGAAAGTAGTTCCGTCGAATTCGTGCACGTGCTAGAATTTTGCTGTTTTCCGGCACTCCTGAATACAGCAAAAATGTTTTTGACAGGCGTATTTCGACAATGGCAGTGCCAGTTGCAGGATTAAAAAACCATTTAGAGATCACAATATAATTCTGATTGAAATACTAGACGAAGTCATTCACTGTCTGCATGCTTTCACAGTGTGTATTTGGATTGTCGGGTTAGCTTTCACGACGTCATCAACAATCGAAATAAACACTGTACATGCATGTAGAAAGCCAATGACGTCGATGTTCAAATGTTTGTGATGTGCAATTCGAAAGTAAATATCTCAGCAGAATTATATCACTGCAAAGGTATCTGGCCCTCCTCAAGACCCCCAGCTTAGCCTCAACATCCGGACAGATTTTTTAACGTAACAATATAGAAGGATTTATGAGACTAGATCAAAGCTGTAGTGTCTTGTTTTCGGGAGGGGTGTTTTGGCTCTTTCCCGTGATGCACCCTGGCAGCCATTTTGTACGTGTTTATGACCTTCAGGAGAGGATAATATACCGTAAAGTCAAACTATTACTAAACTCCCTTTCTATGGTATGGTAGCTGTTAATATGTTAGAATTTTCTTGTCGCTTTTGTTTTCTTAAATATTTCAAAATATTTTAGAAAATGTATTGAGGTTACAACTTTTAAAATTGTTGAACTTATATTATTTGCCAGTATATTACACTGTCTGTTTTTCAGCATTCGACAAAGACTGTTTGAGAAATTTGAACAACTTCCAATATGTAAGATTCCTGGTGATAAGTGATCGGTTCGATAACATCTGTATTAAATGCTAAAAGGAAATAGTTTAAAATTCCGTTACATTGAATGCTTTAAGACTTCAAAGGGCTAAAGTTAAAAGGTTTTGGCTGTAAACCTATGTTAATGTTAGAACACGGCGGTGTACTACACTTCATAACGATCAATAGTGTAAGCCTACAGTAGTTTCCATCGTCATGTACACACTAAAAAACCGTGCTAAATCGGTGTAGCATTATACGTATGTCTTCTGTATGGTATGTCTGTTTCGTCTTCTGTGTCTATCAGTTCCGTTATGTAATTGCTGTTTTAATTAAATCTTCAGTGTTTCTGATGTAGATAAGTTCCTTTGTGAGCAGGTTATACTTTATCCATTAATCTGTTTGTGGATCTTCGTACAATTGTTTATTTTGCGAGATCTATTGTCTTTCTCCTGTCGAGTTATCTCGAGGACATTGCTTTTTCTAATTAGGCCGACCTGAGCGCAATTTTGTAGAACTTTTGGTTTTTTTTTTAAACCTAAATAGGTGCGTTGTTATGGTATCAATCTCTGTCCGTTATAATGATAACAAAATATACACGAGTCATCAAACTACCTCGGGCCGAAGCCTTCTTGCTAACTCACATGTTCGCCAGTAAATCTCAATATAACTAGATATATTAGGTTTTCCGATCCTAAAATGAATATGAGACAGGAATGAAAATTACCAAGCTACCTATATACAATATGAGTATATAAAATAAACAGTTTTCAGTTTTTCTATTTTCTTTAGACTATTAGTATTACTTTACATAGAAAGAAGAAACAACCACATGGCAAAAACAAACCCATTAATTGGTCATAAGCTATACAATTCTACATTTGTATTAAAAGGAGGTCATCACTTGTGTGTCTTTTGTACACCATTAAACGAACGGAGAAGGGGAGACTACTCGTTTTCCCTTCCGTCCATATATCACATGCAACTGATCGTTACAATGAATGACATGTGTTGTTTACTATTCATGTAAAACAGACAACATCATTTATTTCATGTCACCCAATATAAAAATATGTCAGCGGTTTTTTTTTTTTATTATTATTATTTTATTCATATCACCGACATTTTATACTCGGTGCAATACTTATTGTTTTATATAATGACCTTAAAGAATTCGCCTCTAAACTATTTTTGTTGTTTTAGCTTTGAAAGCCTGCAGTTACCTAAGAAAGCACTACGATGACTGATGGGTGTAAGTAACACAAACGATGCATTAAGCATACATATTATGTCTCACTTACACTATCGAATAAGTCTCATTTCTCTCGCTTTTTTAAATGTGGAGATAAGCCGTAAACTTACAATATGTGTGGGAGCGACAGAGACCTGTTAGGACAAAGGCCGTCCTGTCTCACACATATCATACAGCTTGAGGTTTATCTCTAACTTAAAACATAATCTCCCTTTATACAACTATTGAACACCTTGATAATTGAACTGTTCTGTAATCTTTGTCTATGACAATAGCCTTTTCTTTTGAAACTCTAGCTTAAGTTCCAGCTATGTGCCCTCAACCATTCCAGTGATATTTATCGCTGAAGGTGACATCATGACAGTTTAGGTACACGCACTTGTACCATCGGTCATATGGAAGTGCTTTATTAAAATAAAAACATTGATATAGTTAAATGTATCCCCGGTGTTTCCGAGCTGCCGGAACTCTACATATGAATTAGTTTTCAACAAAATTCTACATCACATATAAACAAAATATTGCACAGGCAAGGACATCAGAATGCATATTAGTGAGAGCCCTGCACAGTACTCTTCATTATAAATTGAAATTGTACCATAGGAATCATTTCTGATCCTCTCATTAATTGGTGGATACTGACATCTCAGGAGGTCTAAGGGATCCTCCTCTGTGCCCCATTCCCTAACTTTTCGTCCGTTGGAAATTGGTTACACCCACATCACATACGAACACGTAAGCTTATTGGTTAACGCAATTGGTTCCTCGTGCGACGAATCCAGTAGGATTTACCCGTAAACATTTTAGGAATAGTAAGCATAGCAACTCTCCTTCTCCTCACCACGGGAAAAACGTACCCCATAACCCATTTCAGACCTCGTTCAGTACTTACCGAACCATCTCTTCTACTCCTTGCAATAGAATTTTGTCTTGTCATTCCGTATCACTTAACACTCAAAATTATCGCATAGCACACACTCGGTCAATAGATAACCTCCTAATACGTATATTTTATTGATCTCTTAGTAATCTCAATTAATACTTCAGGCTCCTCTCATTACTCACCTCACAATCACAATTGATGAATATATATCTCGAAATGTAAACAATGACAAAATACCAGGACAGGTATTGATTAAGAGAAAGCTTGGACATTATTAAAGTTAATAGTTTATAGAATGGCAGACAGATTTATATAGGAGACTTAAATATGGACACGTAGAATTTATAAGTGCTGGTATCTGATTAATAAAAATAACCACGAACACGCAATCGGTCAGATGGGACTTTAAATGGTGGCCAAAGTGTAATTACCAACTCGCATGACATGTACCCTATGCGGTTCTTCGAATAGTCTTATCTTGAAAGGTCGAAAGATCGGAGAGGTAAAATCCGATAAATAAATATAGTTAAATGTACGAAGCATCCTTTTGGGATGTATGGTTGTGTTCATTAAATTCCTTTTCACCATGTATCCCCAGTCCAGTATTATTTTTCATTTTTTTCATTAATGAATTTAAATGGTATTGTTATTTACATTGTGAAAGTTAGGTACAAACAGCCAATAATGTTATCAAAATGTTATCAAATCTACGTTCAAAAGGCAGGAATGTATTGTAACATTGGAGACAGAAACGAAAATTGCTTATATGTGAATTTTATTGTACAAATTCAAACAGCAAAGTGGGAATAACCTAAATAACATAATATTACCATCAAAGAAATAAATATTTGTGCTATTGGAATACATAAGTACAAGGTATATAAGATTAATTGATTCTCTTCGTCCCGAAAAGTATATTCAAGATCAGATAAATCATCGATGACATTGGGGAGCTCAACATCAATTCTGGAAGTGTGCCTCACTATTTTAAATCCTGGAAACTATCGCTTGCTGAACGATGTAAACATCTTTGAATGTGTGTACCGTTACCGTATGTATATATGATACAATATATATGTTGTATCTGCACAATTTAGCAATAGATCACAATATGTTTATTTGAAGAAAAAAAAATACCCATATATTTTTTTTCAGTTTGACTTGGATTTAACCAGATATGTTAAACATAGCTATGCTTTTCTTTTCGTTTTTTTTTTTTTTTTTTTTTTTAACATTTTCAGGTTCATGCAGGAAAGGACATTATAGACGCATTTTCTGTTACAGTTACCTCAAACTATCTACAGGTAACCCACACAACAGGTACAGGTAAGACCCCTATAAAGACTCAGGTAAGGTACAAAAAGATCAATGGATGACATCTGAGCAAAGTTTTAAAGATTAACGAACAAGCAAAAATTAAAGAGGAAAGACCCAAAACGGAGCGGCATTGACTTCCAACAACATTATACAAAAATAGTTTCAATTTGTACCCAGTTCTTCTTTACACAATGATGTATATTCCAGGATTGCACAGATATATTGTACAACATGTTTCTCTATAGATGCTGGGTCTTAACTTATTATGACTTCAAACTTTGTCTTCAAAATGTTTTGAAAAATGAGGTATGCGATGACTACTGACGTTGCATTGTCCCTGTCGAGCAATATAGGAATGACTGCATTCACCAAACATTTATCCGTTTATCTGATTAGAGTATTTGTCGTTTTACGTGTTACAACGTTGAATGCATTATATGGTCTTTCACTGATTCCTCTAATATGATACTCTCAAAAGCTTTCAAATGATAAAAATAAATGATTATGAAACCCTATTCTGTATTACATTTTGACTACTGGTGAACCTTTTTGTTGATGTTGTTCTAAAATGATCTGATGTTCGAGCATTCCGAAGTTTATTTAATCATGGGGCTGCTGCACCTCCCTATCAAGAGTTTTATTTTTCGTTCGATCAATGAGTTTTCCTCAGTTGCCTCCTATGCTTCAAACGTTAGACTCTTAGCATAACTAATGAGTCATATAAGGACGAAACAGTGGTAAAATTCATTGTTTGACTCTATCTAACCCAAGATAAATTTGTAGTGTGTCTTCTGTACAATATGTGTTCATTACAGTTCACTTCTCATATAAAGTATGTACAGATGATCAAGATAAAAAATAACTATTAAAATTTCCACATATCAACAGTTTATTACAATAGAATCTATTAGCATTTAAATGGATTTAACATTAGCCTAAGACTTGAAAAAAGCTCTTGATTATATTTCCAAGCCTTCTCCGTCGGCGTCTGTTTCTAGTTGATGGTTGAACGATAACTTGATTGTTTCTAGATCGTAATCTATCAAGACCTGTCCTCAAACGAGTTCCATCCCGTCTCTCTATACCACCCCTTAGTCTATCACCGAGATGTCCGTGAAGGTGTCCGTCTTCATGTCTATCGTTTCGTGGTCTTATCAGGTTTCTTGGTCCGTCTCTCTCGCCCAATATCACTGGTCTACCTAAAGCATCTATTTCTGTACGTCTTGGCCGACTTCTACGCGAAATAGGATCATCAGTACCCATTTGTCGCCTTCCTCTCCTGTCGTTCCGTTCATCAGGACCTCTACGGCGGTTTCTGCGGAGCTCTCGGCGAGATGACCTTTCTGCGTCACCAGCTTGCCTCCTGTCACCTCTTCTACGATTTCTGTCTCTCTGACCAGTTCTGTTTACATTTCGACCAGAGTGAGAGTGATCTCTATGATCAGGACCTTCATGAATAGTTGGTTCTAAATTTCGCCCGCGCAAAAGGTCTCTATCGGTAAATCTACTTTGCCGATCTAGACGTCCTCGATTGTCTCCCCGCCTTCCCTGGCGTGGAATTTCGAGCAGCGGATTTCTTCGCTCAGAAAACAATGATGCGTCTGTACCATGAGTTCTTATGAAATCCTGAATATTGCTGCGAAGCATGGTTTCCAATGTCAAAGGGTTTAAGCCTTGTTCATTCCACCGAGAACGGAAACTCCGAAGTTGTGATGGTCCCAAGTAATCTCTAACTTGTCTGAATGAACCAGTGTTCAAGTCCGCTTGAAAACCCCTTTGTCTCGCCAATGGGATATGTGTATCTACAGAGAAACGACAGTAAACAATAGACAATGTGAAAATGCATCCTGTTATTGTAAATATTTCTCGGATATTTATCAGATAAGAACTTATCTATGTCCAAAAACAATCAATGCATATCTTTTGTTTCAAAAGCACATTTAAACAAATTTGTCACATTATCATTCAAGAGAAAATAGTGACATTTGAATAAAAAAACATCGAATGTTTATCATATTATAAAATCACAAAAGAAAAAAATTGGAAGTAAACATTGAAGTGCTGTTTAAGATTTTGAATCACCCAGGGAAGCCGTCTTTTTAATGTTTCCAATCCTTATATGATGAATATAATATTGAATTATTTTGAAATACATAGAAGAAAAGGAAAAGAAATCCTTTAAATAAAAGAACTACAGGAGGCAAGGGGTTGTTTTCTACCTGATAAACTTGTGTAACCAAAGACTTGTGGTAATGGTTATTTTCTACCTGATAAACTTGTGTAACCAAACACGTGTGGTAAGTGGTTATTTTCTACCCGATAAACTTGTGTAACCAAACACGTGTGGTAAGGGTTTATTTTCTACCTGATAAACTTGTGTAACCAAAGACTTGTGGTAAGGGATTCTTTTCTACCTAATAAACTTGTGTAACCAAAGACTTGTGGTAAGTTTGTTATTTTCTACCTGATAAACTTGTGTAACCAAACACGTGTGGTAATGGTTATTTTCTACCTGATAAACTTGTGTAACCAAACACGTGTGGTAAATGGTTATTTTCTACCTGATAAACTTGTGTAACCAAACACGTGTGGTAAATGGTTATTTTCTACCCGATAAACTTGTGTAACCAAACATGTGTGGTAAATGGTTATTTTCTACCTGATAAACTTGTGTAACCAAAGACGTGTGGTAAGTGGTTATTTTCTACCTGATAAACTTGTGTAACCAAAGACCTGTGGTAAGTGGTTATTTTCTATCTGATAAACTTGTGTAACCAAACACGTGTGGTAATGGTTATTTTCTACCTGATAAACTTGTGTAACCAAAGACCTGTGGTAAGTGGTTATTTTCTATCTGATAAACTTGTGTAACCAAAGACCTGTGGTAAGTTGTTATTTTCTACCTGATAAACTTGTGTAACCAAAGACTTGTGGTAAGTGGTTATTTTCTACCCGATAAACTTGTGTAACCAAACACGTGTGGTAAATGGTTATTTTCTACCTGATAAACTTGTGTAACCAAACATGTGTGGTAAATGGTTATTTTCTACCCGATAAACTTGTGTAACCAAACATGTGTGGTAAATGGTTATTTTCTACCCGATAAACTTGTGTAACCAAACACGTGTGGTAATGGTTATTTTCTACCTGATAAACTTGTGTAACCAAACATGTGTGGTAAATGGTTATTTTCTACCCGATAAACTTGTGTAACCAAACACGTGTGGTAATGGTTATTTTCTACCTGATAAACTTGTGTAACCAAACATGTGTGGTAAATGGTTATTTTCTACCCGATAAACTTGTGTAACCAAACACGTGTGGTAAATGGTTATTTTCTACCTGATAAACTTGTGTAACCAAACATGTGTGGTAAATGGTTATTTTCTACCTGATAAACTTGTGTAACCAAAGACGTGTGGTAAGTGGTTATTTTCTACCTGATAAACTTGTGTAACCAAAGACGTGTGGTAAATGGTTATTTTCTACCTGATAAACTTGTGTAACCAAACATGTGTGGTAAATGGTTATTTTCTACCCGATAAACTTGTGTAACCAAACATGTGTGGTAAATGGTTATTTTCTACCCGATAAACTTGTGTAACCAAACACGTGTGGTAATGGTTATTTTCTACCTGATAAACTTGTGTAACCAAACATGTGTGGTAAATGGTTATTTTCTACCCGATAAACTTGTGTAACCAAACACGTGTGGTAATGGTTATTTTCTACCTGATAAACTTGTGTAACCAAACATGTGTGGTAAATGGTTATTTTCTACCCGATAAACTTGTGTAACCAAACACGTGTGGTAAATGGTTATTTTCTACCTGATAAACTTGTGTAACCAAACATGTGTGGTAAATGGTTATTTTCTACCTGATAAACTTGTGTAACCAAAGACGTGTGGTAAGTGGTTATTTTCTATCCGATAAACTTGTGTAACCAAAGACGTGTGGTAATGGTTATTTTCTACCTGATAAACTTGTGTAACCAAACACGTGTGGTAAATGGTTATTTTCTACCTGATAAACTTGTGTAACCAAACATGTGTGGTAAATGGTTATTTTCTACCTGATAAACTTGTGTAGCCAAAGACCTGTGGTAAGTTGTTATTTTCTACCTGATAAACTTGTGTAACCAAAGACCTGTGGTAAGTTGTTATTTTCTACCTGATAAACTTGTGTAACCAAAGACCTGTGGTAAGTTGTTATTTTCTACCTGATAAACTTGTGTAACCAAAGACCTGTGGTAAGTTGTTATTTTCTACCTGATAAACTTGTGTAACCAAACACGTGTGGTAATGGTTATTTTCTACCCGATAAACTTGTGTAACCAAACATGTGTGGTAAATGGTTATTTTCTACCTGATAAATTTGTGTAGCCAAAGACCTGTGGTAAGTGGTTATTCTCTATCTGATAAACTTGTGTAACCAAAGACCTGTGGTAAGTTGTTATTTTCTACCTGATAAACTTGTGTAACCAAAGACCTGTGGTAAGTTGTTATTTTCTACCTGATAAACTTGTGTAACCAAAGACCTGTGGTAAGTTGTTATTTTCTACCTGATAAACTTGTGTAACCAAAGACCTGTGGTAAGTTGTTATTTTCTACCTGATAAACTTGTGTAACCAAAGACCTGTGGTAAGTTGTTATTTTCTACCTGATAAACTTGTGTAACCAAAGACCTGTGGTAAGTTGTTATTTTCTATCTGATAAACTTGTGTAACCAAAGACCTGTGGTAAGTTGTTATTTTCTACCTGATAAACTTGTGTAACCAAAGACCTGTGGTAAGTTGTTATTTTCTACCTGATAAACTTGTGTAACCAAAGACCTGTGGTAAGTTGTTATTCTCTATCTGATAAACTTGTGTAACCAAAGACCTGTGGTAAGGGATGCTTTTCTACCTGATAAACTTGTGTAACAGAGGAAAATTGTATATCTCTTTTCTGATGTATCTTCATATTCCATTAATGTTGTGGTTTTCGCAAAATAGGCCATATTTTCATATTTCCTTAATTTAGCAAAACCGTTCGATATCTGTGGCTACTATAGCAACGAAAATATTCCTACAGATATTAGGAATCATAATGATGCAGCAAGTTCAGTGTAAAGGACATGTCATGATGCCTCAGAAATATGTTCAGTACAGAACTTTATCAAAATATTTTCGGTATGTATTTATTGTAATATGAGTTTTAGGTGTTTAATTCATTAACTTAAAAAATGTCACATTGATACATTATTCAATATGAAACATTTTTATTCAACATTAATTGCTGCTCTAGCAATACGAGATTTTCTTTGCACGATGGATATTATAGTAAACTAGCACCGCCGAGCGCAAATGATAACGTAAAGGATATATGCCATGGGTTGGAATCGAAATTAAAGTTAAGAGAATGCATTTTTCCGCTAGGGTAAAAAAGGTATCGTGATGATATTGATTATAATTGTTTACGATGTATCTATTAGATACCGTTAGCGGTTGATCGTTAAAATTTCATTTCACACTGTCGGAAATTTAACAAGCGTGTGAACTGCTTCATTTTGAATTACTATTAATTGCAATTTAAAACACTTATATAACAAATAAAAGGCAGCGCAGAAAGCCAGTATGTAGAGATAATTTACAACTTTAAGACTTCAGACATTTCGAAGTAATTTAAACATAAAACATTAAAAAACAGAACCTTTATTCTATATACCATTTATTCAAATAGTTAGAAACGTTACAAAATACTTTATCCAATGAATCACACAGAAGGCGTAGACTTTTTTTTTTCGCAATTGTAACATTTTGAAACAATGTATGATAATTGATAAAATAGTTTTTCACACTTACCTGTAAACTGTATCAAACATAGTGCTAGTAAACACACAAAAAATGGACGTATATCTGTAGCAAAATTCATCATAAACTTTTTCGAACGTCCTTATCTCTCCATATGTTACACAATCTAAACACACAGCAAAAATATATAATTTGAGGAAATGTTGTGAAGTTAATTTCCTTTAAGCGTATCTATCTTATTATACTGTCATATGAGCGTCACTATTACGTAGATCTGTCATCATTGATTTTCATGGACGGATGGTTTTTCGAACTACAAAGTATGGTTATTTTCTTTGTTTATTGCTGGAAGTATGTTCCAGTCATACAACAATCATTCTGATGTTTTATCACTACTTAAATGCATACATGAAAACTCTAACTGACCACACCGAAAGACAATTTTTAAAAATATTAATCAAGATCCATAACTCTATGTAAATGCCATTATCATCACATCAGTATTAATGTATTTACACAATGTTAAAAGGTATCAATTCCAATATGCTTGACACCTAAGGAAGTTCTCGCGATTATAATGTAATTACTTGCTCTATGTGAAGTGTACATTACAAATGACTGATCATACAAATCTGTATGTGTAAATGTAAAGTAATGTAAACTCGTACACATGTATTTATTTTGTTATCATTGTGTTGAATATCTATTTACAAGCACTAGCAACATTTTTGGCAAGTAATCGGGGAGGGTTAGGGTTGAGGAAGGGATGTGGCGGATTGCTTGGTAAATAAAATTGTCGACATGTCCTAAATGACCCATTTTCAATTTATATTGATGCAAGTTACGGTGTAAAACAGGAAACCGCGAGGAATAAGATATGTTAAATGCATTAAAGAAAATAATTCTTTCAATTTTTAGAATTCTTTAATGTCACATATAAAGGATCATGTGGTATTAATACTTCCTGCTTGAAATTCGTTTCATTGTCAACGGGCATTTGATCTATATTTTATTTAGGTATCTAGACTCACCAGAAGCAAAGAAAAAGACCACAACCGCAGAACAATGATCTCCGGTAAAGTGGGACGTACAACTCGAATACGGTTTTGGCACTTACATGTTGATACAAAAAAGCACATTACAAATATGTTTTTACGTGTACCTGTTAGTTTTTCTTGTGTGTGTTTATAGGATGTTACTTTCTGAATCCTCATTTTTCTTTTCGTTTCTCGATGGAAAAACATTATCTAGCTCCGCCCACTTGATAATGATTGGAGGATGTATTGGCACATTGCGATGGGTCTGACGGGAGTCCTGCAGGACCATTATGTATGGAATTTCTGTTTAATTACACATAGTGTGTATCTCTACAATTCAATAATGCAACAGACTACAGGGTGTTTACATGTTATGATTACGGGGTGGTTTTCAATCATCAGGATCAGCTAGGAGTGTTAATCAGTTTGTTCTCTCATTCATCACTGTCATAAATCGCGGCACCCTTTCTAACAAAAGATGTAAACAAACTATCCGTCACCTATGTTGTCGGAACCCATTTCTTCCACTGTCTGACAATACACATCTCCATTTAGAATGTTATGTGATTGAAAGTGGCGCGAATTAGCTGTCAATGATTTTACGTTACCTGTCGCAAGCGCGGACCGTGTGATGTGTTCTGTTTTATTTACAAAATCGTTGTCCTAGTTCTTTCATGCTTTTAATTGGTTGGTGTCTGTTTAAGTCAACGAAACGTTTCTGAGCAATGAACATACATTATTATCATACAAGCGTAAGTGCCATACCAGTACATGGTCTGTTCTGCCACAGCTTACGTATCGACAATTACAAAACCAAATATTTGACATTCCTAATTTTTGTAAGAGCTGTATGATATCAAGATCAGGAACATAACTAATGCATTTTCAGAAAAATAAATAAAATTATAGGAAGAAAGCATTAATTCAATTTTAAATTTAGTTTTTCTTCCTTACCAACATGAAATTTTAAAAAAAAAACAAATCTTGTCACAGCTTATCAATGATTTCTTAGATACGTCTCAAAAACAAAACCAACACATTAAAGTATCAATTTATCTATCGAAGGATTATATTAAACCAAATCACTACGCCAAAACATTATCGTAACGTTTCTCTTTCATTGGAAATGTGAGTAAACCTCTTATTATACGATCTTATGGGGATAACGGTATAGACCACGGAACACATACACATTTACTCTTTCAACTGGTAAAAAGGCACGCATTACTATCTTTCACGCTTGTTTCAAACACTTTAATGACTTTTAACTGATTGACGAGCTTTCATAGTTTGTTTGAAAATGATATTTTCCTGTCAGGTGACCTATTCGGGTCACGAACAAATTATTACAGAAGTATATTTTTCCTATTTTATCGTTGAATTTATTTCCTCCAGCCTCACCCTCTGTTATGATTTATATCCTCCTCTCCTAGCAATATGTCCGGTATATGGTGACTATGTTTCACACAAAACACATTGGTAAAAAATATTGAATAATGTAACGCAGAAACGTTCATAAGCAAAACGGAAATAAAACAGATACGACATACATCCATCATCTCCTAGTTGTAATATAAGTTAAAAATAATCCCTCATATATACTAGATATGGTGGAGGTGATTTGTCTGCTGTATTTGTGTGATGTCCACCTAAGGCATTATGTGGCCTGATTGTATCTAACTCTAAATTTGTAGTGATTGTATTTGGTTATATTTTCTGATATATATATTTTTTTATCTGAACATCTTTCACGGCCAAGGTTTAACCAGATCAAAATGACTTGTCATAAAGGACTTTTTATTTTCATGTTTGTCACCTGTTCAATCAGCCGTACAATCATGTATACCGAATGATGGCTTGCCTATTAAGCTATTATCCTTTTACATACATTAAACGGCTACTCATCCGCTCACGAAACGTCTTTCTACTCTGATATTTAATTTGAGTTAATTACTAATAAGTAATAAGCTATCACTCACCACACTTTCAAAATCATTAGTAACTTAAGCAACATGAAAAAGAAGGCAATGACGAGAAACGTTATGATATTCAGGGAAAGGAAGGCAATGACGGGAAACGTTCTGATATTCAGGGAAAGGAAGGCAATGACGGGAAACGTTCTGATATTCTAGGAAAAGACGACAATGACGGGAAACGTTCTGACATTCTAGGAAAAGAAGACAATGGCGGGAAACGTTCTGACATTCTAGAAAAAGAAGACAATGGCGGGAAACGTTCTGATATTCTAGGAAAAAAAGATAATGACGGGAAATGTTCTGATATTCTAGGAAAAGAAGACAATGATGGAAACGTTCTGATATACTGGGAAAAGACGACGATGGCGGGAAACGTTCTGATATACTGGGAAAAAACGACAATGACGGGAAACGTTCTGATATACTGGGAAAAGACGACGATGACGGGAAACGTTCTGATACACTGGGAAAAGACGACAATGACGTTCTGATATACTGGGAAAGGAAGGCAATGACGGGAAACGTTCTGATATGCTGGGAAAAGAAGACAATGACGGGAAACGTTCTGATATACTGGGAAAGGAAGGCAATGAGGGAAACGTTCTGATATACTGGGAAAGGAAGGCAATGACGGGAAACGTTCTGATATACTGGGAAAGGAAGGCAATGACGGGAAACGTTCTGATATACTGGGAAAAGAAGGCAATGACGGGAAACGTTCTGATATACTGGGAAAAGAAGACAATGACGGGAAACGTTCTGATATACTGGGAAAAGAAGGCAATGACGGGAAACGTTCTGATATACTGGGAAAGGAAGGCAATGACGGGAAACGTTCTGATATACTGGGAAAGGAAGGCAATGATGAGAAACGTTCTGATATACTGGGAAAAGAACCTAAAATCAATACAATTGATTGAAATGAAACTGAATGTTTGTTTATCATCATATTGTCTCGGAAATCATGTATTAACATCCGATTGACATTGATGAAAAGCCTCGACAACCTCTAGCTAGCCTAAACTATGAATATCTGTTCATCAGGTACTTATCGGGTTGGTAAAAAAATAATCTCGCTGAACTATGACCAATCAAACTTTTAATAGTCAAATTTCAGTTTTAAGTCATAATCGCCGACTGTCATATCTCAGAAACCCCGTTGAAAGTTTTGGACATACGAAAAGGCATCTATAGTTCGCAAAGGTTAAAAACCCAAAGATTGTTCACGAGTTAAGGAAGATTTGAAAATAAGGATAATCCGAATTCGTTTTGCTATATTTGGTGATTACGTTAATGTCATACGCAATAAAAAAAATCAAGAGAATACTGAAATGGCAACAACATCATTATCCAAACTCCAATTTCACAAAACTAGTGCAAGATATGAACAAAAAATGATTTACACGGAGACTCCTGAAAAAAATACAAAGGGTATAAGATCGATTGTTCTGAAGGAGTAAGCGTTTTCTGCTTCAGCGACAACAAACGCCATGTAAACATTGGTCCATCTAAGTAAGTAATATCACCTACTCAAATGAGGAGCAAGGTATACAACAACGGAACAAACAGGAAAACTAACGAGCATTAAGCACGTCCAGCTTCATATCGCACTAAGAAATAAAATATTTCTCAATGGGATTGCTATGACGACCATAAAACTTCCCAGTGATTTTCATTAAACTGCTTTCAGGTATTTGAACCCCTGATACGTGGATAGTGTTATCCAACTTTCTTTCGCGTGTGGTTTATAGTTGCGAATATGCCATAAATTTGCACAATTTATTCGTATCTACTTACGGCAGAGACAATAAAGAAACGAATAGAGTTTATTGAAGTCTTTGTTAAAAAAAGGCAGTCGACACAGCCGTGTTGTGTAGAGGAAATCGCGAAAATTGATTAGTAGCTGCGAAAGAAAGTTAGTTTATAAAAATATAAAATGCATTACTGACGGGTTTGTCGGTCATTTGACTACTTGCACGAAAATCGTGATAATGGTAACATGCCCAAAGACTGCAGCATTCATTGCATGACAGTAGATATTGAATCATCTAATTAAGTGAAAGGAGACAGATCTGCAAACTTTAAATACATGATAGACAACTGATCTTAAGATACATTTTATTACGAAATATCATTTTTAAAGTTCAAAAGACATACAAGTGAATAGCACCTTTCGACACGCATTGAATGATATATAAAGTACACTTGCTTCGTCCTTCCAGGACTTTTCGATGATGCTACAGGCCACAAATATACAAAATCCAGAGCAGGCATTGGGAAATTTGAAAATCCCCCAATAAAGTAACTGTTTTGATATATAAATTGAGTCGACATTTAAAACATTGTATTTCTTTGAAATAAACTGGAATGTGTACAATAGTATATCGACCTAAATATTTAGGTAAATACTTAGTACTGTTTAGTTGTTCGATCAATCATGTTTCAGCTGGGAAATTGATTATTCAAATTAGCAATATCTGTATAAAGTTGGTCAGTAGCATTTAAATAGTACATCTTTAATAAATAATATATAAATTATAACAAAAAAGAAAAAAAGGAGTTGCAAATTGACAAACAATGAAATGAATAACAAATAATTCTTACTTATGTTTCCATCGCCAAATACATTTAAGCATCCATGTATGGTGTTATCCAAATTTCTTTCGCATGTGGTTTATAATTGCGATTATGCGATAAATTCGCACAATTTCTTCGTTGTTACCTACGACAGAGATGACAAACGAAACGGATACAGGTTATTTAAGAATTCGTTAAAAAAAACAATAGACACAACCATGTTGCGTAGTGGAACGTTGATTAATAGTCGCGAAAGAAAATTGGTTTACGAAAAAGCAAAATGCTTTACTTAAAACAGTGATTGGTAACATAGTCATATTGCGAAAAAGTTATTTGTGTATTTCTGTCTTGTTACATTCCTGTGATTTGATTTTTCTTGTTTCGTTATTGTATACATTGAATAGCTACACACATTTCCTTTTGTTTCGAATGTAATAAGTCAGGAAGCATTGAAATGGTATTTGGCAGCGAAAGTTAAAAGTAAATCTTACACAAAATGGAAATTAATGCAAGATAAAATATATGGAAAATGTGACCAAAAAAAGCACTGACGCATGCCATGGTGTCTAAAATCCCTGCATATTGGCGCCCGATCTATAACCTTCATAGTATTTACAAAATACAATTGCAAATTCTTTCACGTCATTTACCAATACATATATTATAATCGCCTTTAATATATAGGACACAGAAAACAATAAACACACACACACACACACACAACCATACACACACACACACACATATATATATATATATATACATATATATCAGTATGAACAGCATACTTCATAAAGTCTTTCTAAATTTGACACATTATGGTATTCATTATATCTTAATTTATAACTATTTTCCCAACAACATAGCTCCGATGCCACCCAATATGACGCCTTTCACAAGGGACTGTAGACCGTTCTGTTTTTGCTGGGCGGGTGGTGGATGGTGAGGTGGTGGGTGATGAGCATCTACAATCTTCACTATGGCACCGCCACCGTTATGTAAATGAGTGTCATGCTGTGGCGAGTTGTGTGCATTATGAACACCCCCAACTCCTAATAACTGGCCTTTGTTCAAAGCATCATTAACCAAAATCTTCTCTGCTATGTGTTTTTTATTCAGAGCATCATTAATCATAATTGATTCTGTCAAATGTTGATTATTATGCAAAGCGTCGTTAATTAGAATCTTGTCAGCCAGATGATCAGGGTGAAGTGGTACTAGGGGTTCTGGTACAGGAACTACATCCAAACCTCCGGCAATGAGGTTAGCCTGTTTCGCAGCTTTTTTCATTAGTTTTTGTTGTTTTTTAATCTGTCTTCTTGCCTTTCTATCCTGCTTCGCGATTTTTTTATTGATATCTAATGCATCGTTTACTAAAAGTTTCTCTGCGATATGATGACCCGGATGAAGAGGCGAGATTGGAGCCGGTAAACCAATAACGTCATGTGGCACACCAATATCATGTGACACACCAATAACGTCACGTGGTAAACCAATAATGTCGTGTGATGCACCAATAACGTCACGTGGTAAACCAAGACCGTTTGCCGGTTTAGAGCCCTTGCGCAGAAGTCTTTCCTGCTTCCTTATTTGCTTCCTCGCTCTTTTTTCTTGTCTAAATTGTTTCCGGGCTCTGCGCAATCCTTTTTTGATCTGTCTATTTTGTTTTAGGGCTTCTTTTGTTCCTATAGCTTTGTTACGGTTTATGATATCCCTTGTAACAGGATCCATTCCCGGAGGTCGAGCTGCCATTCCTAATGGTGGTAATCCTTGGTGTTCATTCAGCAAAGTATCAAGAGGGCTTAGAGGGCTTAAAAGTGGATCAATAACGCCCGGATTTAACAAATCTGTTGGGATTGGTGCAAAGTCTGTAACTGGCAGTCCGTGTGATAACAGCGGATCTTGCGAGAGTTTACGTCTGGCTTTATTTAGCAGTCGCTTCTGCTTCCTTGGCGAAACACCTCCTAGTAATACATCTGCATATATACCTGTAAAACATAACATATAACATCATGAATTGTTTCAAATGTGCATTATACATAAAATAGGATATTCAAAATTTCAAAATGTTATTATAGTTTTTAATTGTAATTGAGTCTTTAAGCTGAAGTAGCTCTGAGTTTTCAATGCTGTGATCGTTGTCAATTGTTAATGTTATAAGGTGATATTATAACGTGTAAACATTATCATCAATTCAAGTTGTGTGAACGATCGTGTATATTATGATATGTTTTGTGTATCGATTGGTATTGCTAAAGTATGCAATTTGCTGTATGATAACCTTTGATTATGGAGTCTAATTATCTATGTACCATTTAACAAGACTGATATTTATGTAAGTCATAATGGACATGACTTTCAATACTGTGATAAGCCAATGTTGTATATGTTGTGCGACCTTTGTCTTCAACTAGTTAATCTTAACTGTATTAGGCATTGTAAACTGTAGCTACTTTATAGTATTTTTTACTGAAATAAAAAGCAACATTTGAAGATTGGTTTGGAATGTTTATAATGCCAAGTAATGATGTACAAAAATGATAGAACTGCAAGAAATCAGATTGGTCCAATGTAAAAACATAATATATCACATAACTACCGTCTTATCAGTACATTGACATGTTGAATTAATTGTCCTATGGCCAATGAAATTCCTGTGGTTGATGACGTCATATGACGGCATCGAAAAATAAATCAACGTAATGAGCATTCAGGCAATTACGAGGTATCAGTGGGAAAAATACTTTTCTTACAAATGTTTGCAAAATCATCCAGATTATGTGATCAAGAAAAACATTACGGATTCTCATACATACAATTCATAAATCTCTTATGAAATATAAATTTCTGTAAGAACTGAAATGTTTCACATCACACATACAATAAATCAATACTTACATGGTATCATGCAAACTGCAAAAATCGTCCGAATTACTGGTATTATTTTGGTCATGATGAGGTTCTGCAATTAAAAACAAATATTCTTAAAAATATTTTACTACCACTGACTCAAAACCAATCCAAAACAATATATATGCTAAAACATGTTTCAACACATTTATAAACCAGAAACAACAAAGATACTAAGGAAAATCATGGAGACCTCAAAATAGATATCGTTTAACGTTATAATACATCATAGGAATCGGGAATTCGGAAAAGCTGTCCTTTTACAACCCTCAAACATATAGATCATACAATTGAATAGGTCTGCAGACTTTCATCGGGTGTGTCTACAACAATCGATATGTTATTTTGCTGTGAGTTTAATATCACCAGCTAAATATTAGATAGTATTACAAATTACTTTAAAAACACGCCCGAAGACAATATATACACCTAGATTGGTTCCTAACTTGAATGTCAATCAAAAACATATGTCTCAGAGGAATTATACATTACCCAATAACAGTGTTAGCGAATACAGAATGATTGCTTACATGTCCATAAGGAAAATGGTTCATAACGTTTTAAATTCCCGGTTATTATTTGTCTCAGAAATATAGCACCCAATACGACCGAAAACAAATTACTATGTAGACTATTTATTCTGAATGATTACAGCTTAAGGCTGTAATGCCAAATCTTAATGAAAGACTTCATTCAGTAGTCGTCCGCGCTGTCATACAACTCTATTGTAGCGAATATGTATAGATTTACACAGAAATAGTACCGGACGTGTTAGGCTTATGATAATAAAAATAGTGAACCCTTTATATGGCAGTGACTAGAGATGAAACCGATATTACTCCGCACACCTTAAACGTGATAATGTATCATAAACTCTGATTAACGCTATTTTGTGCGGATTACAACCATAATGAAATATAGTATGTTTATATTAAATACATAAGCATTGTCATAAAATGAATATCTTGTACATAAACACGAGAGAGGTTATACAGGACATTGCACTGACTTTCAACTTTAAATATGAATTTGTTTACATAATCCTAACAAATGTTTCTATCCTTATACTGAACCTGAATAGCACTTAAATGTAGTCTTACAGTATCATTACAATATACAGTTATAACGGAATTAATCAAAATTTTATTTACAGTTACAAAATCCCAGTAATCATTTGTTAAATCACAGCCACAAATAGTCGATGAGTTTAGGTACTACATTTGAACCTCTTTAACTCGAATCTTATTACTCGAAGACCCTGTATAATTCAAAGTATTTCGTCGATCCGGGCCAATCTTCACACGAAACATTCGAACTCACTTTAAATCGAATAATTGGATAACTCGAAATTTATCCAAAGTCCCGCCGATTTCGACATAACGAGGTTCGACTGTGTTTGTTAAAAATGAACTAATAATTCTACACATATTAAGTCATTTGATGCTAACGTCACAACGTTCTTTAACTCACCACCAAACTGTACCTACACTATAGATTATGCTGGCGTCAAAATTGTCTATTGTATAATTAAATGTAAAATACTTCAGTGAATATGTCTTTTTCGGTTTCCTATTTCCATATATACAGCTCAACAACAGTTCATTACTAATTGTTGACTATTTTTCTAGTCATCGGATCGTATCCAGTTGTTTTGAATGCAAGCAGTCGTGAAATCTTAGTATATAAAAATACAAAAGATATGGATAGTTAGCCAGATCTTGTTACAACTACGTCATTTTATCTTCTGATATTGATATCGTGTCTATAGCAATCCTAGCACACCTAGTAAACTACATACACCATATAAAATATACGTTTCCTTTAAAATCTACGGATTTATAGTAAATAAAATATGTAATTGTGATTTCAATGTTCAGCGTATCAGTGTATAAGTTGTGATTAGGAAAGACCAACTTACCAGGTTTAATATCCTATGATCTTCAACAACTTTTCATAAGCAAGGGCTGGTTTGTCTATGTTCATGAAAAGTTCTTTCGGGCCTTTATACTATATCTACAGGAAAGTCTATATCCATCATTGGTTCCTTATCGCTGTCTAGTGACGTACAATATCTAAATTCAGCCCCTATTGGTGACCATTGATCATTGGTCAGTAACTGCACGTTCTAATGCGTTGACGTAAATAAGATGTGCTTGACCGCTCTTACGCGTCAATCACCATGTAGACCTATGGCTGAGATCTGACAGTATGTGTTAACAGCAGGTAAAACATTCAGTTCTGATGGACACTGTTGGTCACGTGTAACGATTCTTTCACATTTATTCATGGATATCAGACAAGTGTCCTTGGATTAATGTGGTTAGGACGACCACGTGTCTAACGTCCGGCTCGAAATAACTTTATTGTTTAAATATTGTAGAGTTAAATATAAATACATTCTTTTGTATTTTGATAAGAGAGAAATATGTTTAGAATGTTTTAAAGAATATCTAGAGGAAAAGAAAATAATATATTTCAGAGCTTCGAGTACACAACAAACAAAAGGATAGACAACATGACATGATCCAAGGGTTATACAAATGTACTGCGAGCGCCACCAAGTGGACAGCAATGGAAAAGTATCCCATATCGCAGGTGGCGTTAATCATTATCCGTTTACAATATGTGTCCAGAATTACAAAATAAATTAGCAAACAACAATTAATGTCATGTATTCCACGTGCTCTGCCATCTCATTTCATAAGTTCTTTACGTGTTTTTCCGATTCCACGATGATACAACATTATATGACTATATGAAATATAAAAATAGAAATTTACAACACTCACACCACGTCTGATTGAACAAAATCTATATTTGTGTAATAGATTCTTTTAAAACGTTTGTTAGAAGATATAACCTTGACCCCAATCCTTGGATACATTTCCTTAAACACCTTATAATTGTCCCCGATATTTTCCTCTACCCATGTGTGTTTTGTACTGTTTTCAACTTGTTTTAGACATTATTGATCAATTTGAGGTGTTGAAACGAGTTCCGACAATAGTTCGCAGTTAATACAATTCAAATACCAACATACGTTTTTGATCGCTGAATTCAACAATAAAATGGAGGTGAAAGTAAAAGATATTCCATGCCACCAGCGTGTTAAAAATTGAATTAAATCAAATCAAAAAGTATTGCAAATATGATGACAAAAACGTATTAACACGGAGAACTTTCTGAAATAAGATACACGGACAATAACACTAGATGGGTTTTTTTTTCTGTATGACACCTGTTCTACTGTTATTTTTCCCGATTTATTGGTTTTGAGATTTAAAGATGAATGAAAATTAGAGCTTTTCAAGAACCACTGACTACATCTGAATAACTTTCTTTGTAACGAACTTTGGGACAATATATTACTTTGTTCTAATATTCAATCAAACGGTTTATTTCGAGAAGAGTGTCGTATTTGACGTCAAAATAATTGTTAGGTGTATTTCAAACTTGTTAGCTGGTGCTAAAATTTCCTTAGTCTTCACATCTTAATTACTACTATTATTTTAAACGCCACCTGAACGTTAATCTCAGCTATTCACGGAGTTTAATGACAGAATTATCAGCGATAATTAAAAAACATTATGTTGTATTTGTGAAAATTAAGACGCAAAACTTTGCTTACGCTAAAATTACTATTTATGCAATAATTTTCTGAATCAGTACAAATCATCGAGCCAAGATAGGTTAGCTTCTATATAACGTGTATACAGACCAACATGTTTGTTGTCAGTCGTTTATATCCATTTGTCATGTCATTTGAAACATAAAACGTATCTGGCCATCATGTCACGTATTAACTTTGTCGATATATCCAGGTGTACCCTGCGGCCATGTCAGTGACTTATGATAATAATGTTGATCACATAATAACAGTCGAGTCCAGTCTATCATCCAGTTTTCAACGACCAAAACAAACATTGAAACAAACATTACTAGATTGAAACGTGTCAAGTTTTATATCTGGACTCCGAGTCTGGACTGATTGTCACTGAAACTTGCTTTGTTTATTTTGCACCAGTACTAAAGACATATAGATATATATGAGTATTTTACTTTTGTACAAATACTTTCGAGGATAACAGTCAACCACTTGAGCTATAATAAGTTATGTATCTGTATCAACTGTACAGTACGGGCATTGGTTACTGTCCATTTTTTCGCGTTTTCCGAGTCTGTATTAACAGAGACGTATGTCACATTTATACGTCTCAGTATTACTAAGACAAAGAGAGGTTTTTACCTCACGGACAAAGTTAAACGAGTTTTCCTAGTTCGAATTAATGAAATTCGGTTGTATTATGTAAAATGCATTAGTCCCACACTTGCATGTACTGTAATTGTTAAGTATTCGTTTATACAGACATATAACAGCATCACTAAATATGTTTTCGTTTATACAGACATTTATAAAACGGTATTGAAAATTATGTATTAAAAGGGGTATTTGACTTTTCTTAAGCATTTGTGAACAGAAAATTTATATTATTTTATCAATTACTTACAACTTACGAACGATTTACAATCTGACAATAGAAAAAATATAGGTTATTTTTTTACATGTATCATGATCTGACGATTATAAATATGCATTTTGTAACAAGACGTTTATATGTAGTTTGGTATATAATCTCACGTTTTCTTCAGTTTTGTTGGTATTGTCTATCCCAGTATAATATACGTATATAACAATATCAGAACATCTCATTTTCGTATCGTATTAATGTATATTGCGTAAGTTTCTCAAAATTACTGAAAACCATATACGTATCCAATGCGATTGATGATATATTTGCCCTATTGTGAATGTTCCCATTCTTTATAGTAACATACTTGCCACTTCAATCTATGATATCTGACGTGTCATGACTGCTTAAAAACCACAAGGATTTTTTCCAGCTGCGGAAGACTGTTTACAGTTGATGGGAAACCCTGCAAGGAAGCGTTTCAAGAGATGCACAGGTTGATTAAGATCCCGTTGGGAAATTTTCCTCATTGTGCTACCTAACGAAATATCTACCTGTAGTTTAGTGTTCGTTAATATCTTCCCTTAGCACCACTTAAAATGGATTCTACGGAAAATAGAGGGCGTTTGCCTTTCCGGAACACAGTGTCATATGCTCTTTATTTTTTCCCAAATAGTATTGAATTAAAGCATTTCATTTGTTAATGGTCTGTCTAACAATGTCACAGTCATTATGCCATTTTATCATCAATGATAATCATTGTATTTTTTTCAAATATTAGGCCTTCACACTTTTGTGAGGGCTTTGAAAAAAATGTGGATGGGGAGTGGGAGTTGCTTATGAAAATGTTGTTGTTAGATGGTCTTGCAAACTTATCGTTGTTCTGATAAATAGGTCTTGTGTCTCAAAAAATGTTCTGAAATAGGTGAGAGACACATAGTCTATTAGTGATGTGTTCTCGTATTTCGTACTGAAATGAGGAATCGTTATCAGCTGTCGTGGTTGTAGCCTCGGGCAAGACACTTCACCTCATACACACAGCTTACTGCCGTCCCATGTAGTGTTGTTTAGTGATGTAGACACAAGAGTCACCGTCTCTAAATTACGTATCATGGGTAGATAACTCCAACAAGAAAATCCGACATAAAATGTGTATAGGTAGAAAGTAAAACATACATTTATCGTCAATTAAGTTTATTTTCATTTCACACACAGAAAAAACAATGTATTTAACTTTGGTATAACAATAGGAATGGTATGATATATAATGAGTTATGTACACTTCAATTGATGGTTGAATATCGTGATAACGATTTTGTTCATAATACGAAGATGTATATTTACACTTGCGTTGCACGGTTGTAAATATACTACGGTTGCTTCCATCTTTAATTTCTATATAAACATGATAAAAATGTTGAGAGATGTGTGAGACATCGCGATGTAATGAAACATGATATATGCATTTGCAAATAGTCAATCAAAACAACAATTTTATCACTTGGTACTGAACAATTTTGTTGTCATGGCGTTATCAATGACACCCGAGAGGCATCATCTACTGCTTCAAGTATACTATGGCAGTTAATTTGAAAATGTGTGGTTATCAAATATTAACATAAGGACTGGTATTTATCAAAATAAGAAATATTCCTTCAGTTCAGGTCAGTTCGAAGATGTACGCTGTAGCAAAATAAAATCGTTATACAACATATAATATATTTCACAGAGACGTTGATAAGTGATGGTTTACAGAATATTTTTCATTGGGTACTGATTTCTTGCAGGCTTTTCTGCTGTATATGATACTCTGCAGCTGCTCCGAAGACCACTAATATTATCAAATATTTAACATTATTTGTATCAAGATGCAGTAACTTTTGAACTGAAATAAATGTAACGTAACATTTTAGTACCAGTGATGTTTTTGGTTTTTTTTCTTTTGCGGTAACATCATACATGATATATATCATATGCTTATACTGAATTATAAGAAACACAGAGTATAAGAAAAATCATGGCAAAAAAAATATATTATTCTAGATTTAAATTATACTGAAAATTGAATATTGTTTATCCGATTTGCCTGTCGGCTCAGGACAACAAATAACAGGTGATATAAAAATGTGAGCACAGAGGGGATTTTTTTTATGTCTTATAAAATAGCTTCCCTTGCTATTTTTGTGTTCTTCATTACTACTTAATTGATTGTAAACACCTATGGACCAGCCTCACTGATCTACAGTCGTCACGATGTCAGCAGTTCGTGTAAGAGATATTACGTCCCTTTGGGCGATAGTGTTTATATAAAAAATAAAAATGGGAAAGAAAAGTCATCCCATAGATATCTCAATCAATATTGATTATAATCGATAATTTGGAATGTGGAACAATAGATAGATAGCAAGAAGAGAACATTTCTGAAATTATACTATTTCTAAAAAAAAAATTCAAATAAAACAATTTCTATCTCACAGTAATATTCTCACCTCCACTAAGATATCTCGATAAGCCTTGAAGCAAGAAGGTACATACAAGGCTTGTATCCTTATTGAGGGGAGCTTTGTGAAATCTCGTTCGTTTATCTAAATCTCGGCAAAGGATCTGGACAGACAGTCGAGGATCTCTTCGAGTAGAAATTTCGCCTATATTCTGCCCTAAAGCTATAGAAAAATCCTTCAAATCTTCTTTCCATGGCCTTGTGTAAACAAGATATACATAGAGAAATAAAATACAAACAGATCTCTTTCATCGCAAAGTTATAGTAAGTTTAAAGTTTTCAAACATCTAGTATTAGTTCAGCTTCACTGATACGAAATATTTGTAATTAATATCCAACGTAAAGCTCAGATTTGAGGAAATCACAGATAAAACAAGGTACAAGGAGACCATGACCTCAGTCCAGTGTCTATACATTGTTTACAGCACCGAGAGCTCACTTCCCTCCTAGCAGAGCCCCGAGACCCCCTATAATCAGTCCCGTTAGGAGATCGTTGATCGGGTTTTTTCGTACAATCCGATTACGTGGTGGCGGGTGGTGTGTATGTGTTGTACCGACAACTTTCAAAATTTTATCATCAAGATGGATGTGGTCTCCATGTGCCACAATTTTTCCATTTGTGTGGCCGATTCCTACTTTACCCGCTAGGATTTTCTTCTTTATTTTTTTCTCCTTTTTAATTTGTTTCCTTGCCCTGAGTTCTTTTTTCAATTTCTTTTTGACAATTTTGTTTTCAGCTAATTTGTTCTTTACAACTTCAATGCCATGTTGATCGTCATGTCCATGGCGGTCGTGACCATGGCGATCGTGACCAGCTATTCCTATCACACCAGGCCCTATGGGATCTAGAGGGTCAATCCTGGGGCCAAGTGGACCAAGCCCGACAGGGTCTATTCCGGGGCCAAGGCTACTAAGTCCAGATCTCAGCAGACCACCATCTGAAATGATATTAGGTATACCAGGTACTCGTTGGCGCCCTAAAGGAGCCGTTTCCAAAAGAGAAGGACCAGTAAGCCCCCTTCCTTGCAGTGTGGGGTCAATAAACCCCGTCCCTTGCAGTGTTGGGTCGATCAGCCCTCTTCCTCCAAGGTTTGGATTGACTAGAAGGGGGTCCATTAAACCCCTATTGACAAGGCCACGTGTTAGACTTCCTGGAATCTGAACATTATTGGGAAGACTTGCCAAAGAGTTCGCCGCGGCAGGATCTCTGCCGATACCAAGGCGATCACCATTGTTGATAGGAATTAAGTCCTCTATCGATAATCCAGGGACCGTTAATTGTTCAGGTGTGAAACCGAAATCAAATCTGTTTCCAAATCCATCGGCACCTGATACGGTCTGACGTGCACGTGTAGCGGTGGCTAACTCTCGCTGGACATCGGGTGGGGGTGTCCATCCTCTGTTAATTAGACTTTCCAGAAGCCTTTCCTGGTTCGCGGCCGAACCAACTAATTGACCCCAGTTCGGGGCGATAGATGACTGGAACCCTTGGCCATTAATACCTAAAATAAAATAATCTTTATTATAAGTATGTTACAATATGTTCTCTTAATCTTAATCATAACTTAAATAGATTTACCATACATTTTATGTCACGTGATTATAAAGATCTTATTTTTGAACTGCGTTTTAACTATAGACTTTCTAAATATCGTGAGACGTACAGAGTTTCGCCCTTACATATCTAAGGCATCAAAAAGTGGACTTTAGCTGATACAGAACTCGAATATACATACAAGAGTAGGTCAAGGCCGCTACAGTACAATAGGGCATACAAGAGTAGGTCAAGGCCGCTACAGTACTATAGGGCATACAAGAGTAGGTCAAGGCCGCTACAGTACTATAGGGCATACAAGAGTAGGTCAAGGCCGCTACAGTACTATAGGGCATACAAGAGTAGGTCAAGGCCGCTACAGTACCACAGAGCATACAAGAGTAGGTCAAGGCTGAAAAAGAACTATACAGCTACTAGAGCACATTACGACAAAGCGTTCATTTGAAAGTTCACATCTTTACAAGTGTTCCTTTGATGTGTTTAGTACTTACACGTATATGGCAGGAGTAAAAACAGAATAACACGTATCATCATCCCGCCGTTTGATCAATGTACAAAAATCTGAAAAAGAAAAGGAATTGATAACAAAGATATATAATAAACAAGGGCAAACTTTTGTATGCTCCTGATATAAACCTCTCCGCGGAATATTATATATGTCAGCAAAGCTTTGTCATTTATAATGACTGTAGCTGCCATATCAAGACTGCTCAATGCATGTTAAATATCGTGCCAAAATATATCTGCACCTCCAGGATATGACTGTAGTATGTTAGCAGAGACGTCATCGCTTCCCTAAAGTTTAGCTAGAGGCCAAGAAGGATATAAGTTAGACAAAATTTCCAACTAACAACCCACATCTGAATCGTTTCAATGTTAGGCCCAGGTTTGTGAAATATTTGAAATATATGTTTATTGTACAATCCTTGTTATGGGCTTGAGAGGTATATGATGTCATGCTTTATGTATTGTGTTAGGTAGAGTACATCTTCTATATCTGGTGATATTGAAAGTTAGGTGTATGAAAACACAAACTAAGCTTTGGTCTTGAAACGCTTATAGATATAAGGTAAATTTGACGTTACGAACAAAGATGTCTTAGAAAAAACCCTAAACCCTAACCCTATTCCGCAAAGTTAAATGACTGTAGAATCGCTATTGCATGACCCATATTTTCCGTTTGCAACATCTTTGTACATTGTTAATAAAGTTTTATTATCCTTAATTTGTGATACATTTATCGCGGTTTTTTTATTTGGATCAATGCATATGTCTTATAAACACATACAATATCTATATTTAACTCAGATGAATATGTAAACACAAATATTTGATTGACATGTTGTGTACATGCCTCTGGACTTATGATTGATTGTTATAGAAGGTCATTGTATGCAGACAGAACTCCCTATGATGGTTTCTACATACATACATGTAGGTAGTATATCTGACTTCGTACTTAATCATCACTTGTCACTCTACTATTCTTGAAGGACAAATCTAAATTCTTGTTTTTAACATGTGAAAGCCATTTTGGTGTCTGAAGTAGTTTTAAAGGATTTTAATAAATTTGAATTTATCACAGGTTTCATTTTGTTTTTCATTATATAAATTACGTTATAAAAACTTCCAAATCCTTATCATTATAATGCCATTATATAAATCAAGGAAATAAGTTACCCACAAATATTTACAGATTACATGTAATGTTATACACGTACTTTCTTTGTCTCTAGCGGGGAAATAATTGATATTATTGTTCTAAAATAGATCGAAATCATTTTTTTTAATCAAAACTGTTCATTATATGAAAACATCATTTTCTTCTCATAAAGATTAACGCGAGAAAAGATTTTTTATAGCCTTAGGCTGTGAAAATTATGTCTGTTAATCCTGTTTTAAAGCTATAGGCTGTGAAAATTATGTCTGTTAATCATGTTTTAAAGCTTTAGGCTGTGAAAATTATGTTTGTTAATCATGTTTTAAAGCTTTAGGCTGTGAAAATTATGTCTGTTAATCATGTTTTAAAGCTTTAGGCTGTGAAAATTATGTCTGTTAATCATGTTTTAAAGCTTTAGGCTGTGAAAATTATGTCTGTTAATCATGTTTTCTTTGGTTTGAAGCGATACATACGCAAACTTTCGACATGGAAATTCTAGAATGTTCCCAACGTTATTAATTTCACAGTGTTGCATTTTCACTAACATTTAGATGATAAAATGATAATGATTTCTGTAATAATATTACAGCTCCGAAGATCACATATGTTACAAAACCAACGTCACACTGAAGGTACGAATGGTATGCATGTTTGTTTATGTAAATAAAAGGCTATTGTTTTTAGGTAAATAAACATCAACTTACTTGTGAAATCCCTCTCTCAGGCGACTTTGGTCACTGAACTGTCACAACCACAGAGTATAAATGTGTGACCACACTGTTTGGCCTGAAACTATTTTATATCATCATCCAGTTATTTCCTGGTATTATGTGATCGTGTCAGCCAATTATCTCCCGTTATAACTTCGTGACGTCAGGCTGGTCACTTTTTATCGATGTTGTACGCGCGTGGTACTTTTGTAAGTGCCAATAAATACATCAAATATATATATGTATACGTCTAGCGGTCAGCGATGCATGTCCATTTCATATTGTTCTCGTAAAATATAAGGAAATAACCGTAGCTTGACTTGGTCATTGTGTTAGATCTTTGGGCTAAATAGATCACTCAAAACAACTATCATATTTTAATGTTCCGTATTGTATCAAATGTCACCTCCTTAAGTCAACTTTGAAGATAATTTCCTTTTTTTCCCCTTTTTTATATCTTTTAAGATAAATAACATGTTGCATATTTTTTGCAATAAGTTAATGAAAAAAGAAACCTACATACATATTGATTCTTTTGTTTCTGGCCTTCTGTTCGTCGTTATATCATTGAGTTATTGTCACTAAATTTACTTCGGTAATAAATGATGCCTGGATTTTTATGCATTCACAGTACAATTGGTAGATTTTGTTGGGGATTTCGCTAACTTCGAAGTTACTAAAATACGATATAGTATATTACAAGCTACCTATTTATGCCCATACTTATAAAGTTTTATAAATAAGGAGAGAGTGTTAATATTGTATAATCTTTGCTCAATTCTATTGTCACGAAAGTCCTGTAGATAAGGCGTACCAATCGTACCAGCTTTCTTACAGAAGACACTAAACTTTGTCGAGAAATAAAGAATGACGACGGTTGAAAAAATATTAGGAGGACAAGATAATCCAGTAGACCAAAACATGGATGATGAATTCCAATGATAATGTAAAGTTCAGTATCCATGTTAGGAAACGTGTGACTGATTAAAGAAAACAAGATACTAAGTTCAGTCTTCAATACCTTCACAAACATGTACAAATCTTTATTTCCTAAATCTGTATACATTGTTCTCATTTGACAATATGCATTACTTACTTGGATTGATCATGGTTTACATGGCGAGTGTCGTCGGTGAAGCAGAAGACGCTTGCTTTTCCGGAACACCTGGTCTTATTCTCCTTGTACGTTTCAGGAGCCACCGTATGAATACTTCTTTTTCTCATATTTTGACCTGGTTTTATAGAAGTCGGGTTCAGATTATCATTATGTTCACATGTTGGCATTTCTTTCATATTACAACACGTTAGAAAATTAATTGAGAGATGTCTAAAATCATGACTATACCAATGTACCTAGAGTACATTGTAAACCGAAATTATATATCTACAAGTGTGGCATTATAGTTTTGATTAAATTGATTCTTTTACATTATCAGAGAAAGTTTCACTTCATATCTATATAAGCTTATCCTAGTTTTTACTACTTTCGAAGAAATCTTGATTGTTTATAAATAAGCTTGTTTCAATATTACCACAAAACCAATTCTGACATAAATTGACCAAATGTTGATAATGTTATTGTAGTATTGTTTTCGAATCAATATACTGTGTCGATAAAGTGAGAAAACCACGGCACCAAGTTTAAGAGTAAAACGTGTACTTGTACATGTGTAACCGAACGCACCTACAATAGCTTGGTCATTTGTGCGTTTGATTATAACGGTTACCGGAATGAGGCATTTTAAACATTGTGATGACATTGATCTAAAAGAAAGTACTCCTGTAGACGGACCGGTAAGAAATATTCCTTTGTCAATTTATTCAGAATCGAAAAAAATCTGATCAATCCATGGAACTGTATAGAACAAGTGTTCAATAATTAAGTGTCTTCAAATTTCAATGTTTATATGTATAATTTTTGCGTTGAAGTTGAAGTGTCTAAAGTTCTGAATGGTCACTTATTCAGGCCTGTGCTGTGTGGTTTCTGGAATTTCTGTTTAAATTTGGAAGCATGGAGTGCCACTGATATTGTGTCAAAGTGGAGAGTATGAATGTGGGTCTTGACCAATGGGAATTTTCCTTCAGTAAAGTGGGAAATTATTCCCCTTAAGAGCAAGAGGTTGCTAATTTAAGCCAGTTTTTCGTTACCTCTTTCTAACATATAGGAAGGAGTAATTGGTCACCACAGTGTAGTTACTATTGGAGAATCAGATGCTTACTTGACATTAAAGAACCTGAGTTGTGGTTGTGTTTGGGAAAATACTCATGAAAGAGGGAGTGGCGCAGAAAAGAGTGCAGGTCACCTTACTAGTCTCAATTGGTAAAAATTTCCTTTTAGTCAAGCAGTAATGTACACTAGTTATAACCCCAATCAGAGGCATAACATTTGTAATCACTAATTTCTTTTATCTGTAGGATTAGTTGACACAGAGATGCATACATTTGCTTACTATAAATTAACTAGCTTAGGTCTTTTACAATACAAATAAAAAATGCTGTTTTTATGTAAGCTTCTGGTTGTGTTTATAGTGTAATTCTTATTAATAATATAATTATATAAAATATTTATTCTTTTAATTTAGAACTATATTACCACATAAATGTTTTTTCTTTCTCCTCCACCCAGACACCTGTCACTATAATTAGATAGTGCAGAACCAGTGAACACAAATGGGAAGATATTCTGACAGCGATGATGATAGAAAGAGGAGGAAAAAGAAAAAGAAGAAGAGGTCAAGATCAAGGTACTGTGTAATGTAAACGTATTTTGACACAATTTTTTTTTATTCTTTAGTGAATATAAGATAGTGAAAGTGGACAAGTAGACAAATATAACACTGAGCTATATCTGCTTAACTTTTTTTTCGTCATTGATCTGGTAGATGAAAATATAGCAAATGTAGGAGTTAAAAATATAATGTACAAAACCTACAATAAACCTCTAGTGTCATGCAGGAAGAAGAATCTTTAAACTTCTCTTAGAGATTGAAGTATTTCAAGATTTTTACTTAAACTGATGTCTTTTGTGGATATTTATAGACACTTTGCACTGTTGATGGCTGGATACTAAGCAAAATGCAAATAACGACAAAATTTAGTTGTGTATGAATAACTTTACTTTCCTACAGACAATATATTGAGTACAGATGAGTGTTTTGTATTAAACATTTAACTTACAAGTACAGATTCGTGAATGGGGGAAAGGTCTAAAACTGGTTATAACAGATTTACCTGATGTAATGGTTATACTTTTATTTTAATGTCTTATTGAAAATTAAAGTAATCAATTACCAAACCTGATCATATTTTTCTAGCAATCAACTGTGAATTTAGCCCCCCACCCCCCCACCTCCCACTCTCTCTTTTTAAGTAATGTTATGTTTTCTTTTACACCTTTTCTGGCCACCATTTATATATCCAAATGGCCTTTAAATGTGTTGATTGGCTGTTTAGATTATTATAAGAATGATAACAATCATGATTTTTTTTCTGCCAGTTTACTAAACACTTCCTATTTTTAAGGTCCCTTAGCAGTAACAGCAGTAGCTACAGCTATAGACATAAGAAAAGCAAATCTTCTAAATCAAGGAGAAGATCAAGGTCTGTTTCAAAAGGTAGAGACAGAAGGTCAAGGTCATGGAGTAGAGGTCGTCGCCGTAGGTCGAGAAGCATAGACCGTTATTCCAGATCAAGAAGTAGAGAAAGGTATTCAAGAAGAAGATCTAGATCTGATAGCAGAGGTCACAGTTACAGACGTTCAAGGTCAAGAGAGCGGTATCAAAGATCAAGGTCAAGGACACCAGACAAATATAAATCAAAGTCAAAAAGGTAAGTAATTAGGAACAAGTGAACAGGTGTAAGACAATCAGTGTTTATTTCATGTGTCTAACTATTAGTGAATTCAAATGAATGAAAATATAAGACAATGGACAGAATAACAATACAAAACAAAAGATGAACAGGTGTAATAAGTATGTAAACCTTGCACACCTCTTGGTCAGATTTTACCTCAACTGCATCGCACAGTTGTTATTGCAATATTTATACTGACCCTGTTTGTTTACTGCTTGAGATTTAATTATTACCACAATCAGTTATATTTTAAAGTATTGTAATATTTACATTTCATTGGTGTTATTGTTTGGTTTCTATGTTAATCAGAAGGTCAAGGTCCATTGACAGAGTTAAAAGTTCAAGCAGATACAACTCCTCAAGTCCATCATCCTCATCAAAGCTAAAGGATGGCAAAGAGTAAGTCAGCTATCACTGAAAAACATGTTTACAAAAACTTAAATACCGGTGATAATTTTTAGTATGTTTGCTAAACCATCTTTGCTAATTCTAAATGATGATGGAAAAAGAAAGAAAAAAAATTGTATTAAGTTTGTAGATAATGGCTGTACCAACTAGTGATTGTCCCTGGTATTTTGGTATTTTTTTCTCCATTTTAACGAAGATTTAAATTATACATGTATAATGAGTAAGGGATATAGATTTGTTTTTTTTTATTAATACAGCATTTTTTTCTTATTATAAATCTTTTTCTCTGAGTAATTCTGAATTTATTTTGACATGAAAGCAAAGTGTAAGTTAGCGCACCTAATTACACATGCATTAAAATAATCAGAATATATCACATTACAAATTATGGCAATTAGGACGCTGAAAAGTAATATTCATTTAAAGACTGAAATGTATTTTTATGATCACACTCTGATGGTATAAAATACAGTTCTTTTAAAACATTCCTTTTGGCACCTTTAACACATCAGGAGAATATGTTCTAAAAAAAATGAGCTGTATATATTATAATGAATGTTAAAATGTTTGCTTTGAACTTGAGAGTAGAGGACAGAAAGTACTGAAATCAGAGTGTCCATCAATTTAAAGATGATCATACTTTGTCTGAAAGAAGTTTTTGTAAATCTATAAGTTTACTAAAGCTAATGGTGGACTGTGATTTACTGTGTTTGATTTCAATGTGAGTTTTTTGTAAAGAGTTAAGTTTGCCCATGTCTTACTATTCAGCTTGGATTAACTGGTTTTAAGATTGCTTTTAGAATTGTGTTTTAGGAGTACATGTACTCAAGTTTGTGTGTCTATACTGAAGAAAAATCTACTTTTTACAGTGATCCAGCTGAAATGATTCCTGGTTTTCATGATATGGTAAGAATTGACGATGTTTATCACTGATCATATGACACGGCAATATCATATGTCCCTATGCCTTGTAATAAGCCCATCCAGGTATATCTTAAGTCAGACACATTTTCTATGCTACTTTGAAGTTATGGAAATCTTGTACAGTACGCTAATGCTATATGCAAACTGCTGAATGCTAATGCCTTATGCTTTATGTGAAACATTTTAATCAGGACATTGGCGAGAATTGAACTGGAAAGGATACACAAAGTGTCCTTGGTTGCTGGTTAGCCTGGAGCAGCTGTAGATCATTCAGCATTTCAAATTACTAGGGCATATTTTATGAAAAGTACCTGGTACATTAAGCATTTCAAACAAAGCATAAGTACTTTAGGCATTTTTAATTATTCTGACGGTCTATCTACTTGTCTATAAAGATCTAGAGTTGATGAGTCGACTCTAGACTGATATTAACAAGTCAATAAAACGTTAGAATAATATGGACTACATCATTGTTTAATTGTTGGAATAATTGGGACTACATCAATGTTTAAATGTTTGAATAATCGGGACTACATCATTGTTTAAATGTTGGAATAATTGGGACTACATCATTGTATAATTGTTGGAATAATCGGGACTACATCATTGTTTAAATATTGGAATAATCGGGACTACATCATTGTTTAAATGTTGGAATAATCGGGACTACGTCTATCTTTAATTATGGGGTCCTTACTTTTGTAGACACCTGCTGAGCAGAGTAAACTGAGGCTCCAGTTGGCCCTGAAGGCTGCTGGTGAGTTTGAAAAAATATTGATAAATGATTGATAATTTTTCTGAAGTGTCACACAGTTTTTACGCCCTTTCAATGGCTTACCTCAAACATATATTTTATTTTGTTGTAATCAAAAAGCCCAAGAACAAATTTGACACGGCTCAACACACATTTCAGTCACTAGGTCAACATAACTGTTAAAATAGAAATTGTTTTACAAATACAGCATTAGTAATGTGTGACAATTTATTGATCTGTTCCATTACTTTCCTTCATACAGCTGCAGCAGATGAGAGGATCAAAGACCAAATTAAAGAGAGTCAGTTTGGTGGAGCAACATCAATAGAGGATCAGATGAAATTCTCCAGTGCTGTCAAGGACATCGAGAGCTCCACTTTCGTGCCATCCAGTTTCAAATCAAACAGATCAGTAGGTTTTCAATTTAGCTTGTGAAGTTTACTTTGGCAATTTGCATTTTACTTGACATATTAAGTGATATATATATATATAGTCTCTGAATGTCTCATATCTAATGATTTTAAACATCTTCTCTAGTCAGAATAAATGTGAAACAAAGTAAGATATTCAGGATAAGTAACAATTATATCCTCTCTAAAAAGTCAGCCTTAATAAAAAATCATAACAACACTGTGGGGAAAAAAATCAATCCCAAAAGTTGTTTCTGTCACAGAATCAGAATGAAACTTGTGAAAATCATATTGTTGGTAATAATCTTGTATTCTACATATCTTATAGGACCGTTCCAATGTAGACGATAAAAAGGAAGATTTCCTGTTTGGTACTGCTGGTGAAATCCGAGCTGACATGACGCCACGGAAACCTCTTATCATACATGACCTGAACACTCTCTCTCACCCAAATGTATGTTGTATCAAAGTCATTCACAATCCAAAGTATAGAAGTTTTCCTTCAGGTTTATATTTTCATTATGATACTAATTTTGCAAAATTTAGGTTTTTTAATGATGGTTTTGGGAGTATTAAAATAACTCATTTTTACTATCCATTTTATTTTCATTTCAAGACATCCATGCAAAATTAGAAATGATGAAAAATAAAAACCTCTACATTATTTTTGAGATACCAGTGCTAGTCAATCTGATAAACAGAATTTGTTGCCAGAGCAGCTGTTTAAAATTTTGATATTATAACTGAAGTGATGTTTTGGTTCATCATTATTATTTGTTTATGCCACATTCTTTCTGGGATGGATTGGACATTGGAGATAGTCACATGGACATTTTGAATGTTGGTGTTGGATGTTTATTCTTGTTGTTTCTCAGCAAGAATTTCTGGCAATGCATATTTCATCTTCCTCTCTTTCAAAATGATTTACACGTAGTCATATAAAAAGACTTTAAGTCAAATTTAATGAAATAAGTTCTCTGGCTGTATATCTTGGGCATTGTATATTAAAGGCGTGTACAAAATTTTATGTTCAGTGGTTAAAATCAACTAAATTTCATATTTTTCATGCAATGGTTTTTGTTTGAATTTTATTAGTACATTTTGTATAAAGATTGCTATTAGTACATTTAGTTTAAAAATTGCTTTGGTAAATGTGCTAACACTGTTTGGGGGGAAAAAAATGAAAATTTTATACATTGATTAAGACGTCAATGCCAACATGAAACCAACACCTTACTCTTGTTTCTGCTTCTATCTTTGTTGCTGTGGGTACAAGAACAAAAGCCGTCTTTCATACATCCCGTTTGTTCATGCCGTATTTTGATTTTTATCCCATATTCATTATTCAGGATGAAAGTCAAGAGTTCTTTTTAATTTTAAAGTTTGAATTTGTTATTACAGTGATTGTCAAAAACACAATAAAGGATATTAGCAACATAATGTGAAATGTTTGATGTGAAGCATATATTTTGAATAAGATATTTTGAGTTTGATAAAATGCTTAAAATGGTAGACAACAGACAGAAATTTTCATTTTCGTTGTTTGAAGTTTGCATGGTGATTTATATTTCAGAGAAACCTTGATAAAATAAGCTGTAAATGTATGGACAAGATGTCATTTTCAGACATCAAGTTCATTAAGGTCTCATCAAAATATTTCTGTGATAAACATTCTGTTATCAAATTTAAAGCAAACAACTGTGTGTTATAACCTAAATTTTGTCTGGGAGATAGAATTTAGAATTTCTATTTTCTATTCAAGTAAAGCACTGATTTTAGTCAATGTTTAAACCATACTGACAAATCCTATTACAAAATGTTTCACACAGCAGAACAATGATTTCAGTATTATTTTTCAGATAATCAGTCAGAATTACCCGTGATCTCTAAGACAGACATTTAATGCCTTATGATTTATAATTCCAGTTACATGTTGATCCAGATGAGAAGATGAAGCGCTGGATTGAACGTCTAGCAATGCTTCGGAAGAAAAAGCTTGAGGGAGAAGTCATAGATTAAAAAGGAAAGTTTAGTGATACTAAATCTGTACTGAACATTTCAAATTGTGATATTGAAAAAAAAAAGGAAAAATGTACATCTTTCAGAAAGCTTCAAATATTGCCATCAATGGACATAAATATTATTTTAGTTCACACCTGTGCAACCTGGCTCCATACCGAGACTGACAGACACACATAAAATTCCAAATTCCAATTCCAAACTGTACGTGATCAGTGACCCAATCCAGGTATACTCATTATTAAATAAAGAAGTGCATGTATAAGATGTGAAATTAAGGAAAGATAATGTTTATACTGCAATGTATGTATTTGTAGGTATAAACATTAATTTATTTTACAACAATTATGTGCAATTTATACTAATCACTCTTGTTAGCATGATGTAAGCATGTGAGGGATCTTACTGTATGATGAAACTGCAGTACCCAGGGAAAAAATTCCCACCTACTTTGTCAGGCTGATGACTCCCTACCATGCCCATTCAGGGAATCTTACTCTAGGTGGAAGCTTAGTGTGTTACCACTTACCATCAAACCACCCTACATGTAGGAGTAGGTATGAAGTATAGTTTTATCCGAGAGAGTTAAATCCACTACTGGATAAGATTTCTCTCCTTCCCTGGTTTTGGTAAAAGGTTCTGTACCAAATTGTGAATTTACATTTAATAAATGTTTAATGAGAATAGATGGACTTTTTTTTGTACACATACCAATGTGAGAATAATACCTAAGTTAATTCTCACATATTTGTTTTATTGTAATTTGGACCAACTCACAGTTGATAAATCATTTCATCAAAAGTTTATGGTTTGTATTCAACAACTGAAAAAACGATATGAAAATGGCTTTGTATTCTGTTGTGTCAATGCTAGAAATTACTGAGGCAACACTTGCAGTGTTCTTGAGCATGTCTAACGAAATATAGGGATTTTACAATAAAACAAACTGCATTGATAATTCTAAATATGGTTTCTTTATTTTTTCAAGTCTTGTGTAGAAAACATTTTAATCCATACAGTGTCAATTTAAGAATAACATCAAAAGTAAATATTATAAACGTCTGTGATGCAGTGTAGAGTTGTATACATGTACATGTATAATTAAACAAAGTTAATAAAAAAAAAACATCCTGTACCAGTCCACAATGTCAGTAAGCGACAGTGCCAACAGCAAAAGCCACATGCAATTATTCTGATACTATAGGCAAAATCTTATGTAAATGGGGGAAAAGCAGACAAGAAAAAAATTAATATTGCACATTCAAAGATAAAGAAAAGTTCTCAAGTTCTTGGTCAGCTTCCTCAGAGTTGATGAGATGAGATGATTGGATTGTCTGTGTAGACTGTGGAGTGTAAGAACTACAATCTAACACAGAATGTTCTGACTGTGTGTCCCTACAAACTCTACAGGTATAACCTTTTGAAGTTATGTCTTCTTCCAATGAAGAAATACCTGGATTGCTACACTTTTTGAAACGTTTTCCTTTATGTCTCGAGCATTCCTGTTCCTGGTCCAATTCACTTTCTCTTTTGTCAAATCTTTCCTTTTCTTCAGGTTGTGAAGACAACATAATATCTTTGGTATTTATGGATGGGCTGGAATTCTCATCCTTGTAAACTCTGTGGAAATTTTCTGGACTTTCATATTCATTTTCATCACCACGAACTATATAATCTTCATCAATCACCTCTTGAATTGGTGAATTTATAGAGTTTTCTCCCTTATTTGGAGGATTTGATCTAAGCTTTGAATAAGAATCTTCATCAAAGATACACATGTTTTCTTTTACATCTTCATTATACGAATCATCAGAACAGATTCCTTCACTCGATATTTTGTTTTCAAAAAGAGATCGCACCGCAACATTTTCTTTCTCAGGGTGATCTAAAACAAAATAATAATTTTTTTATTGAAATTGATACAAGTTTTCCAAAAAATAATGTATTATGCCGGAATTAAAGATCTGAATGAAAGACATTGCCATTATCACAACCCCAGAGTGAAACTGCCAAAATATTCAAAACACAAGATATTTGATGTATGTATGAAGCATCTAAAGAATTAATTGTTTTAACCTGCTTAGTTACAAAGCCCTGGATGATACAGAGTATAGCTTGTAATAAATTCTTGAACTTCTCTCTAGTGTCAAGTGACAAGAACTGTTACTGCCATAATATACATGGATACATTCAACACCCCTTTGATATATATAATCACTACAGATAGCTAACACATTTTTTACTCATTATACACAGGTAACATTGAGGAGTATCTGACACTATATTGGCCTTCTCTTTAGTAGTAAAACTAAACAATATATAATTAAATTAAGTGATAATATAATCATTACTTTTAAGTATTGGTGACTTGAAGAATGACTTAATATCACTCTGCTTTGAGCACTTTTTAAGATGTGGCAAAGGTGGCGAGTTCTGGGTCAACAAAAACAGTTGGTTGTCTCTGTTACTTTCCTTCAGAGGAGCAGAGTAGGCCTTGTGCTTTTTTAAGGGTCTTTGAAGAAGTGGTGCCTGCAATACAACAATTTGTTAGCCATATCTACAACACTATAAA